>NW_023425404.1:29805553-30018053 GCF_014108245.1 Pipistrellus kuhlii | reverse complement strand
TCCCTTTCCTGCTGCCAGAGGACTGAGGCCACCTTTCCTCCCAGCACAGTGGTCAGGGGCCTGACTAGCAGGTCTCTCTCTGAATCTACAGGGAGCCCAGAGGTCCAAGCCCCTCCCTGTGGTGGGGGGAGGAGGAAACACTTTCTACTCCTTCCTAGTGAGCCACCTCCCCACCTCCCCCTCCCACCACAGAAATTAAATGGGGTGGGGGGCGTGCTTCTTACACACACACACACACACACACACACACACCAGAATGTCAGCTTACAATAAGACAAAGACTCAAGCAAATTATCCTATCTAATAAAGAGGGAATATGCTAATTGACCATCACTCTGTTACAAAGATGGCTGCACCCACAGCTGAGGCCAAGTTCCCATAAGGAGCCTTAATGAGCAATCAGCAGGGACCTGAGGCTACTCCCTCCCCCGCCCCCGTGGGGCTTGGCGGGGGACCTCAGGGTGTGCTTCCCATCCTGGTGCTGGGCAGGGGGACCTCAGGCTTCTTCCCCACCGGGTGGGCTTGACTGGGGACTTCAGGCCACGCCCCTGACCCTGGCACCAGGCCGGTGGACCTCAGGCCGTACCTCCCTCAGACCCCCCCTCCCCCCTTTCCAGCCCCAACACTGGGTCAGGGGATCTGAGGCTGCACGCCCCTGCCTGGCAGGGCTTGACAGGGGACCTCAGGCCAAGCCCCCCACACAGCAGGACTTGACGGATGCCCTGAGGCTGCACCCCCTTTTCTCCCCACCTGGCAGAGCTTGACGAGGAACGTCAGGCCCTGCCCTCCACCCAGCAGGGCTTGTCAGAGGATCTCAGACCATGTCCCCCACCTGGCGGGGCTTGATGGGGGACCTCAATGTATGCTCCCTGCCCCAGTCTGGGCTGGGGGACCTCAGGCTATGCCCCTCATCCTGGCACCAGGCCAGGGGACCCGAGGCTACGCCCCGTCCGGTGGGGTTTGACAAGGGCGGGACGAGCTGGGTCTGGATCCAGCCCAATGGGAGGCCAGCCAGGTCTGGGTCTCACGGGATTTTGAGGTGCATGTGAGTGGGCGGGGACTTGACTCTGGGTCCTGTGGTGAGTCCCAGACTCTGACAGGAGGAAGGTTTTCATATATATTTTACTAAATTTCTTTCATCTCTGACACTTCCATTATAAAGGGCAAATAGCAATATTAAATTATTTCCTCTAATTAATCCTTTAAATGTGCACCAGGCCACTAGTAACTAATAAGGTTCAGCAAGTTTTCTAGTAGCTGTTGGGGGTGGGAGAAATGCTGTTAATTTGTGCGCTCAGCCTGCACAGATTAACAGCATCTCCCCCCCCCCCCCCCCAACAGCTTCTAGAAAATATTACTGAAAGGAAATCTTTCACAGTAGCAATAAGGATCACAAAATATCTGGGCATTAACACTAAAACCGCTATATAAAATTTAAAAATGATCTGAATAAGTACAGTACTTCCCATGCTTTTGTACTGGATGGCCTAATATAGAATGCCTCATCTTGGATGGCTTTAAGACCTAATTAAATTAATGATAAACCTACAAAGTTAGTGCAATTCCAAAGTTCCATTCAAAATTAAAATTGGATTTCCTTTTTGAGAAACTCAATATATCATTAAGGTAATGTTATTTGTTTTGTGTGTGTTTTTTGCTTGTTTTTGTGTCTGTTGTACACAGTTTATTTAACAATCTAAGAAATGAGTTGGTACTTTACCTGTAATGATTGAATCTTCCTGCATTTTCTTATCTATGGTAATGATAGCACTAGCATGATTGACACTAGAACTGTTTTTCCTCACTTCAAGTTTCACAAAGAAGAGAGAATGCTCGTCTTTAGTAACATGAGCATGGGCTCAGAGAGTGGTCATCTCTATTTTTGTCTGAAACCAGTTTTATGAGAAACAAAGCAACATTCTCTACATCTGCCAGATAAGAGTTTATCTTAAACCAGCACGTACAGATGCATGTGCAGTGTGTGAGTGCACGTAGGAGCCGATTCCTATCGTCCAGGGGAAATAATCTGAGAACGCCCAGAGTACATAACAGAAAAAAATCTCCCACAATGCCAGAAAGTTGTCAGGATACACTATAAGCCTGCATTACTCAGGAATCAGTTTCTGAATATTACCTTTCTTCTCTTTTAAACATAAATGTTTAAAAATCTTAAAAATAAAATAATGAACTTTTTTCCCATTAAAAAAGGCATGAGTCACCAGCAATGACCCCTCCCAACAGAACAAAAAAAATTTTTTAAAGGGAGAGACCAGGTATTTAAATCAACTAGTTTTTAACAAAAACCTATGCTTTTTATTGTTTCTTTAAATAGCAGTCTACCCTTCTGTGGCTTGGAAGTAGCAGTTCCATCTAGGAATAAAAAGCCTAGATTCTTGGCTTTCAGTACAAAGGGTCCAAGAACATGAGAGGGGAAAAAGTGATGCCCTCACCATGCTACAAATCCTCCACAAACTTTTCTAGGGATCTGCTGTGGTGTCACCCACCGGGGACAGCTCACCGGGCAGTGCCCTCCTGTGGGATCCTCAGCTGAGGTAGCACTGCGTGTCTGGGGTTCCCCACGGGCCCCTGATCTATGGAGCGGGCCATGGTGACTGGGAGTGCTGGGCGGGGAGAACCAGTCTGGGGGGAGACGGTGTGGTGAAGGCTGGGGCGAATCCGTGGTGATGGGCTGGAATGTGGAGGCTGGGACTGGGGTCTGGAGACTGGACAGGGGCCGGAGATCGCACCTGGCTACCGAGGGGTGTGGCCGTCTGCTGGCCAGCGAGGGGGGCATGTGGCTCTCTGAGGGCATGTGCCGCTGGGGCTCTTGGGGTTTGTGAGGCCCGTGCTGACAGGAGACAGGCCAAGAGATGATGTGAGAGTTTTAGAAATTTTATTATTAACACACACTAGTATATCCATTTCAGCAAGCAAGAGTAGGGAGGGTGGGATATTTATGTGTCTGTGTGGGACAGATGTAGGTGCAGGCGGTGGCAGGAAGCTGGGTATAGAGCTGCTGCTTTTCTCAGCTGCTTAGCTGTCTCCTGTTACACCTGAAATGAGAATAACAGGAAAACGGCAGAGGGGGCAGGAGCCTCAAGCAGGGACAATCGAAAGTACTGAGCGCAGGGGAGAAACTGAGGGCAGAGGGCAGGGTAAAGGGACACAGTATGCCCAACAGGGTTTGGGTGGCCTGGGACCCAATCTGCGGCTGGATCGGCTGCTGCTGCATGGCTGCGGGTGGCATCAGCGCCCGAGGCTGCTGGGACTGGGCGTGTCCTGCCCGGCCTGCAGCCATGCCAGTGCTGCCTTCTTGCTGCTGCTGCTCCGCAGCATCTCTCTGTCCTGTGCTTCACACTCGACACACTGGGATGGCGCCCCGGGTTCATGATGTTCAAGGCCTGGCCCTGGGGGATCAGGCCCCCCATTGCTTGCTGCAGCGGAGAGACAGCAGGTCACGGCTGTTCAGGTTCTGCAGGCTGGGCTGGAGCTGAAGTTTACTGGGGGGGGAGGAGGAGGGAAAGAGGGGGTCCCCCCTAAGTTCTGGCCATGCTGAAGAAGCCGGCTAGTGACATTCTTACAAAAGAAGGCTGGGACTGAGTCGGAGGCTGTGATGTCTGGGGAGCGTTGGGCTGCTGCATGGGTGTCCAGGGTGGGGCTGAAGGCGGGGAAGGCAGACTGCTGAGGCACATTTTGGGTGTTGACGGTGGCAACCGCTGGCGCATGAGCTACCCTTGGGGCAGGTGGTTCCCGAACCGCTGCTGGCGGAGCTGGAGCCGCCGCTGGCGGAGCTTCTGCTTGATGTTGAGGCAGAGGGGAACGATGCACGGGTTTTCCTGGCAGTGCTTGGCGTGGTGGCAGCACAGGGCGATGAACTGCTTGCACACGGGGCAGCCTCCGTTGGTCTTGCGCTGGCAGCTCCTGGTGTGCAGCACCACCCGCTTCATCTTCTGGCAGTCCTTCTGCGAGCAGGCGGCGTTGCGGCACTGGCGGGCGTGCTTCAGGGACTGGATGCAGCGCCGGATGGCCAGCCGCCGGCACTCCCGGACGCTCATGGGGCACTCATCCAGGCCCAGCCCCACCTTCACCATCTCGTGGGGGTGGTCCTTGGCGGTGTAGCAGTGGACGCAGAGGTCGTAGGCCTCGCACTCAGTGCAGTGCCAGCGGGTCTCCACCTGCTGCTGGCACTCACTGCAGGTGTGGACGCCGAGGTCCTGGCCCTGGCCGTGCAGCTCCCCCGCCATCGCCAAGGTGACTCTAAAAAAGAGCAGAGAGAGGAGAGCCTCGGTCAGCAAACACCTACAGAACCTCAGAAATAACAGGGTGGTGCCGGCTCTGTCAGAGTCAAGCCAGGGCCCCAGGGCAGAAACGCCATTTCACCTGCACACTTACCTTCCCAGCGGGCCACTCCACAAGTCACGGGTTTGTCGGGCTACTTGCTACACTCCTACGTCCTAACAGGTGCGCCTAAGGAACAGCCACACGAGCACCTTGGGGTCCCTGAGTGACCGGGATGAACTACAAAGAGGGGGCTCCGTGGAGAGAACGGCACTGGCTGCCCCACAGGCCGCGCGGTGTGAGCTTCCTCCTAAAGTAAGGTGACCAGTCGTCCCGCTTTTAGCGGGACAGTCCTGATCCTTAACAATTTGTCCCGCGTCCCGCAGCGTTTTTAAAAAGTCCGAAAGATTTAAAAGAAGATTCTTTCCAAAAATCGGGACTTTTTTAAAATGCCACGGGACATCTGGTCACCTTATCCTAAAGTCAGCGGCAGCTACCATGCCTGGGAGTGAGACACAGGAAGCAAAGGCAGGAAACTGAGGCAGGCGGGTGCACAAAGCACCGGGCGCTGTCTCTTCCCAGGAGAACAGTTGTGTCGCTACTGAGAGGACCAGCTCCCACCGCCAGAAGAGCTAAGGGGATGCACTCAGGCTGAGACCAAACACCAAGGATTCCACCAAACAGCCCCATTCTGAGCATCCAGCAACTTTTACCCCTACGAACCCACCCAGACGTTCAGCTCGCCTACTCTCTTAGGCCTGATCAAACAACCTCAGAAACTGTCCTTTAGGTGATTTGGCCTCTGACAGTCCCTTCGGCTTAGACCACATTCCCTTGGCTAAGACCTGTCGCTTTTCCAGGGTCCTGACCCGCCCAGAGAATTTCCCGCAGGAAAAGCCCCTTTAGAGTCTTAAAATCTCTGACTCCTCTGTCCCTGGGTGCTGGCACCATTGGGGGGTCAAGCCCATCTGCTTTCCAGAAGAGGATGATCAATTAATTTATAATTCTCTATCACGTTGGCTCTCGTGCCCGTTAGGTCTGATCAAATAATCAAATTGATACCCCTCCCCCGGCAAACTGACCTAAAGATCATTTTGCAGCCGACATTCCCTTCAGCTTAGACCGCATTCCATTTGCTAAGACCCAGTCACTTTCCCCTCCGGACCCGCCCAGAGAACTCTCGTCGAGGAAAAAGCCCCCCTTTAAAGTCAGAGTCTTTAAAAACTCTGACTCCCGGATCTCCGAGTGCTGGCACCATTTTGGAGTTCAGCCCATCTATTTTCGAGATGACCTAATAAACTCATAATTCCTTACCACTTTCGGCCTCGTGCAGTTCCTCCTTCGCTCCTTCAGCGACCCTCAGGAATTCCTAAAAGCACTGAGAGAAAACTTGAAGAAAACTATGGCGTAACTTCCTGGTTCCTCTTCGCTGTTAAAGACAGAAATCCGGAATCCCTCCGCCCCCTTCGCCGCCTCAGCCTCCTTCGCTGTCCCGCCCCTTCCTGCCCCCGCCTTCTTCGCTGCCTCAGCCTCCTTCGCTGTCCCGCCCCTTCCTGCTTCCGTCCCTTCGCGGCCTCAGCTCCTTCCTCTGTCCCGCCCCTTCCTGCTTCCGCCCCTTCGCTGCCTCAGCCTCCTTTGCTGCCTCGCCCCGCCCTGCTCCCGCCTCTTTCACTGTCCCCGCCCCTCCGCGCCCCGCCCCTCCTTGCTTCCGCTTCCTTCGCTACCTCAGGCACCTTTGCTGCCTCCTCCCCTTCCCGCCCCCGCCTCCTTCGCTGCCCCGCCCCCTTCACCACCGCCCTACGCCGGGATCTCCAGAAGGACGCGTGTGCCAGTTATGCCGCAATTAATTAATTATCTGCCTAGACTTAGTGAGACATACGCAGGTGATCATGGGTCAGCAATAACGGCCTATCCCCTGGCACTTCAATGTCAGTTGAGCCGATCCGGAACACATGAACACACAAGACAGAATTAGGATGCAGTCACACATGGCTTATTTAGCTGTTCCTAGTGAGTCCTAGGCTTCAGCAAAAGCCACCGACAGACGGAGACGGAGACAGATGGGCCGCCGCAGTTGGTTCAGGCTCGCAGAGCAGAGCAGTCAGCCAGGGGCTGGTTTCATGGGGCGGCTGGAGTCCCCCTCCATCAGGCAGGAGCCAGCACTGAAGATGGTCTGGTGCTTATAAGCCGGGGTGAACTACTGTGTCCTATTGGTGTGGGCCCGAAGCTGTGCCTTACGCTAGGAGCAGGGTGTTTACACTTTAAGGCAGGGGTGTCGAACTCAATCAGAGAAGGGGCCAAAATCTAAAATCCAGCCTAAATCGCGGGCCGAATGGTTTACTGAACAGTCATAAACTGACAATGTTAACCAGAAATGTGAATTTAAAATGAGTGGAACAATCTTTTCCTTAACAGTGCTGTTAACCAACTCACATGCTATCAAGCAAAACAGTAATATTGGTATCAAGCAAAACAGTAATATTGGAATGTACCTAAAATGCTCATTGTTTTGTTTTCTGGCTAGATGTCTGACACCGTTTTCCCCGGATCAATGAGTCAATGTTCGGTTTTATTTCTTGGGCTGTAGCAACCTGCAAAACAGCATGGAGGTTGTCATCGGTAATGCGTGATCTGTGCTTGTTTTTGTTCAGATTCATTATTGAAAACATCTGTTCACAAAGATAGGTGCTCCCTAACATGGATAGAATACGGGCAGCATGAAGTCGGAGCTCTGGCATTGAGTCAGGGGGCAGTAGAGGGTAGAAGTCCTCAATTTCAACATCCTGAAGCCTTGATTTCAGGCCACTGTCAGACTGAAGCTCGATTATCTCCATCTGAAGGTGATGGGGCACATTGTTGACATCAACTGTAAAAGGATTGGCAAAGATGTCAAAGCCTGAGTGCTGTGTTCTAAAGTCAGAGAAGCGCCGCTCAAATTCACTTAGTAAACGGCTAACTTTGGTAGCCAGCCGACTGCAAGGAAAAGTACCAGAAATAGTGGTTGAGATACTCAAACAAACGGGAAAGTGGGCAAGATTGTCCTGTTCCAGTTGGGACTTCCATAGTTGAAGTTTACG
Source organism: Pipistrellus kuhlii (assembly GCF_014108245.1). NCBI lineage: Eukaryota > Metazoa > Chordata > Mammalia > Chiroptera > Vespertilionidae > Pipistrellus > Pipistrellus kuhlii. The sequence goes on along the minus strand of NW_023425404.1, from coordinate 30,010,698 downwards.
CTGGAATGCTGTGATCATGTCAGACATCTTCGTGATGACTTGTTTGCGTCCCTGCAGCTTCAGATTCAGTTGGGCGAGATGCTCGCATATGTCACACATCATAGCAAAATCACATAGCCAGGTGGGATCCGACAGTTCAGGCAAGGGCTTTCCTTTACTTTCCATGAAAAGAGCAATTTGTTCTCTGAGCTCAAAAAATCTTTTGAGGACTGCGCTCAGCCATCTTGCTTCTGTGTGGTATGGCACGTCTCCATGCTCTGCACCCACCTCCTGTAAAAACTGCTGGAACTGGCGATGATTCAGGCCATGTGCCCGTATAAAGTTAATAGTTTTAATGACTGTGGTCATTAGGTCATTCATGTCCAGAACTTTTCCACACATAGCCTCTTGGTGGATAATGCAATGATAAGTAATCAAGGGTGTGTGGCAGTGACTTTTTTGCATTCTTTCCTTCATTAGTCCAACCAAGCCTTTCTTTTCTCCGCACATTGAAGGTGCGCCATCAGTAGTTAGCCCCACCAACTTTTCCCAGGGTAATTTAAAATTATTTATAGATTTCTCCACAGCCTCAAATATATCTCTACCAGTCGTCGTCCCATGCATGGCAGCTACATCCAAAAGTTCCTCAGTGACAGAGAGGTCGGTCTTCGTAGCACGTATAAAGATGGACAGCTGCGCTGTATCAGTGTTGTTTGTGCTTTCATCGATAGCAAGTGAAAAAGCGAGATAACTGCATGCCTGTTCGGCCAGCTGTGATGATAGATTTCCTGAGAGTTCTTGAACTCTATCTGCAATGGTGTTTCTTGACAAACTGACATTTTGAAAACTCTGTATCTGGTCGGGCATACTTGCTCACACACTTTTAGCATGCATTGCTTCAAAAAGGCACCCTCTGAAAAACATCTTGAAGTACGGGCAATTTCTTCAGCCACTATAAAGCTTGCTTTCACTGCAGCATCATTTTTCGCTGTAGCCTTTGTAAACATTTGCTGCTGTGATTGTAGTTTGCCTTTTAGTTCTTTAACAGTTTTATGCTTTTCTTCCAAAGTATATTTGCCATACTTAACATTATGTTTGGTGTCAAAATGACGACGTATATTGTACTCTTTCATCACCGACACTGTCTCATAACACAATATACACACTGGTTTGCCCTCTCTAAGCACAAACATGTATTCATTTTCCCATTTGTCATTAAATTGTCTGCCTTCACCGTCAACTTTTCTTTTCCTGGACATTTTGGGATCAATATTGGCAGTAAAAGATGTAGTTTATTGGAAATCTGCGTTAGAAGGAAAAAGTTGAAAACTGCACAGGGATAGCTTGATTTGGCAGATGGAGTGGAGAAAAAAAAAAAAGTCAGTCAATAAATGCCTGGCTGGGTACAGATAGCAGATTCTGTTGCGATTTTTATGCCTGCACTTTATGCCAGGAACTGGCAGCTTCTGCTGTGTATTTTTTATGCCCACACACTCACTTTCTCCTCTGCTCTGCCACCCGCACAACCACATCGGATGCCGGACTATAGGTCACGCCTCCTGAATCTCACGTGACTTGTTATCTATACGCATGCGTAATAGATAGCAAGTACTGTGGCCGGGCGAGATCACAAGCCTCCTATGTCACCGTGCGTCATTGTGATGGAACGCAGCGGAGTGCAGTGATGACAGCGCGGTGCGGGCCACATTGCAAGGCCTGGCGGGCCGGATTTGGCCCGCGGGCCTTGTGTTTGACATGTGTGCTTTAAGGGCTTAGGCGTTCACATCAAGATAGTGGGGCATTCACCATGTTTATAACATTTTGGAAGTTACAGAGTTTTGGGGTCACCACATAGCAAACATTTTACACATTAGAGGGGTTTCCTTATGACCATAACACTATAACATTCCACCCAGTGGTCTCGAAGGGACACATAGGGAGGGGAATCCGAGGGGGCCAAAATTAATTTTGTTTATTATTTCTGCAGCCTACTAGTCTAACGAAGAGGGAGAGGAGGTAGATAATGGCTTAGAGAAATAAAATGGTTTTAGCTGTTTGCCAAGCAGAAGTGAGGGAGTTCCATCCTTTTGGGGTGGAATAGATGGGGGTAAAAAAATTCCAGTGTGGGGTTCAAGGTACAAACCTCCAGACGGTGGTCCCAGAGTCACGGTGTTTGTCGAGATCGGCCAGGTCCACAGCTGTGTTGAGGGTCATGCTGTTTAGTATCAGCAGCAGGTGGTTGATGGCTTTTGATATTGCTCCAAGTTTCTTGATGGTGTCATCAGAGTGTTTCTGGAGTTCTTTTTAACATAGAAATGGTGATATTAATGGAAATGGGGGTGGTATAATGCTTCTGTATTATACACAATCTGTAATTGTGTAAGAGTGTAGGGAGATTTAGGGTAGAGTATCCAACTGGGTGTTCGCTGCCTATTGTATTGTAGAAAGAATAGTTAGACGAGAATAAATTGCAGCCAACAGGTTTAGAGAAATCAACCATAGCGGCTGAATCACTCCAGGTTGGGAGGGGGGTGAATGGTGGGGAAGGAAAGTCAGAGAGTTCCGCCAAAAATTGATTCAGTTGCTGTTCCAGTTGGGAGAACGGAGTGTTTCTAGAAAAAAAGATAGAAGGGGGTAGGGAGTAATTACTTGTAAAAGATACAGAGGGTGTGGTTATAAATTGAGGAGCAAGTATCTAGTAGTTAGTGTAGAAACTCGCAGACCTTAGTCTCACTTGTTTTATTATTAGCGGGGAACAATTATGGTATGGACACCACATACAGTGGAGGGTCAACGGAATCGTCAAAAGTATGATAGGGAGGAGGAGAGAGAGGAATATGCAAGTGCAGGCGATCCTTAAATTCATTATTAAAAAGAAATTTAATCCGAAAGTATAGTGTAATAAAAGTGAGGACTGAAGAAAATATAAAAATCTGAGATAAAGTATTGATGTAAGGTATGTATCATGTCCTAGGACTGGTATCTTCTATTCTGGTCTGTTGGAGATGTCCTGAATCATTAACTGTCCAGAATAGGGATGATCTTGAGTGAGTGATTATTTCCTGTGGAGATAAGGAGCCATCCTTAGTGGATTTAGCCAAGATTTTATAGGGAAGTTTTTTAGATGAGTTTGGCGGAGGTATGTGATCAGCAATGGGGTTGTTAAGGACATGTGGTTGGAGTAATTTTTAAAATATATTTTATTGATTTTTTACAGAGAGGAAGGGAGAGAAATAGAGAGTTAGAAACATCAATGAGAGAGATACACCCCCCACTGGGGATGTGCCCGCAACCAAGGTACATGCCCTCGACCAGAATCGAACCTGGGACCCTTCAGTCATCAGGCCGACACTCTCTCCACTGAGCCAAACCGGTTTCGGCTGGAGTAATTTTTTTTTTTTTTTTTTTTTTTTTTTAATGGGGGAGAGTCTGTTTACTCTAGGTCTGGAATTTAATTGTAGACATGCCAGATTAAGGAGTTCTTGTTTAAAATGTTTTAAATGATCTGTCTATGAGGAGGGTCTGCATTTTATATTTAAGAAGACCATTATGTCTTTCTATTTGTCAGGCTGCCTGTAAGGCAGGTGGAAGGTCCAATCAATATCTAATCCTTTAACATGTTGCTGTACCGCCGAGGCTGTAAAGTGGGTGCCTTGGTCTGATTCAGTAATTTGGGGTGGGCCATAAAGGGCAAACCATGTGGTGAGTGCCTTAATGGTGGTTTTGGCATGTGGGCGCCTTGAGGCGTAAGCATAAACTATGCCAGTTGCTGTGTCCACTATAGTGCATGCATATTTGTCCTGAAAGGGTACATGCAAAGGTCCAATGAAGTCAATGTGTAGGACCTAATTAGGTATAAATGGCTTGAATAATCTAGGTGGGGTGAGAGATTTAAAGGTATATGTATCTTTGCATTGTTCACAGGAGTTAATTGCTTGTTTAAGGAGTTTAATGGGTGCCTTCAAGTTTCTTTTAAGGAACCAATGGGCTAGTGGGGAGTGTCCTAAATGTCCTAAAATAGAATGTAGCTGTTGTATAAATTGTGTGTGACTGTGAGTTCTGATGTAGATGGGAATAATTGTCATTTTCTTTCCTAAATTTAAGATGTCGCTGGGTTGAAGGCTGCTGCTCTCCATTCGCACTGGTCACCAGTTACGGAGGCTGATCTGTCTGTAAACCAGGCATTTTAAAGCTTAGGACTCTATTGTGGCCCTTTCACACCGATTGGATCAGGTGGTTGAACAAACTTGTTGGCACAGATAGGTGGTTCTACCTCAAGTTCGTTGACCTCCTCAGTGAGAAGGGCTGGTTCACTGGAGCCAGAGGTTTCTCATGTGTGAATGTACCACTTCCATGCAAGAACCTTTTCATCAATTTGAGAACCTGCTGATTCTTCAGCTGACACTTAGAGCCATGCCTTAAGGGGCAGTGTGCTGCTCACGGTTATTGGGTTAAGTCCGGTCAGCGGCTCTGCATGCAACAGAGCCACATATAGTGTCCAGATTAGTTTCTCAAAAATGAGAGAATTTGTGGTAAGAGTAAGGGAATCTCTGAGTCCAGAATCCTACAGGCATTCTTTTTTTGTCTTCTGTTCCTCTTTTGTATAGTCCCCAACTGCCATGTTCTGTCATGAAACTAATATCTAGTACTATTTTGTCCCCTGGTCTGATACTTTGTAGGGATTGAAAGTGGTGTAAGCAGTCCTTTAATTGTTTAAATGCTTGTTCCTGTTCTTGGGTCCATATGAAATCTACTGCCTTCCTGGTGACTTTGTGTATGGACTTTGCAATGTCAGCTAGGTATGGTATGTGTTGTCTCCAGTACATGAGATGTTCCATTAATTGTTGTGCTTCTGTTTTGTTGGTTAGGTAATATGTTTTTTACTTTGTGGCCCTTTCACACCGATTGGATCGGGTGTATAAATTGTGGTGTGAGTGTGAGTTCTGATGTACATGGGAGTAGACGTCTCTTTTGATTGGTTTGGGTGTTTTTAGGGCTCTAGGGGTGCTCTATGCTTTTGCAGTCCTCTATGCTTTTGCATGGGGAGTGAATATTTCTTTGATTCCTTTGCTGTGAAGGCGAATTTTTTTTGTATTGACAATCATAATTTTATTTCTGTAATGAATTTCTGTAATTTAAAAGATGGTACTTAATGAGCAAATATTATACACAGCTATTTTAAAAAGGCATCTATGTTTATGAGTGCCTCTAAAATATAGAGAAAAATTAAATCTTGCTTTTCTGATTGTCTGATACACTCAATAAACTAAAATACTTTTATAAAGAGCAGTTTTGTAATAATTATTAGAAACATCTTTTTACCAAAGAAACTGTAGAACCAAATCTCAGTAACCTTCAGGGAAGATAGTAACATTGACTCCAGGATCATCGTCATGTTCAAGTTCTTTATCATTGACTTCAGTAACACATTTGCCACATGCTTTTTCTCTGTTTCTTTTTTTCTTACGAGAATATGAATTATTGTTCTTGATGATTTTCTCTTTGGGATGTAAGTCAGTAATTCTTTCTCTTTCCAAAGCATGTTGTAGGCAGTTGTAAAACCTGCTCCACCATCCCGCTGTGGCTGACACACGCCTACCATGTTCCACGCTCTGCTGCTTGCTGCCAACGCCTGCCATGGTCTGCGTGCTCCCTTTCCATTCTCTTCTTGTTTTCATCCACTTTTTGATTTGCTGCCTCTAGTAGGAAGTCGACATATTCCTCTGTTACCATCAGTTTTCCCTTCTGGCTTAATGGAACCTCTAAGCCACGTGTGCTCCGGACAGCCAACATAGTCTCTCCTCTCTTTCCCACTGTGATGCCCGAGCTCCTGAAACCAGAATCCATCGCCACAGATTTTGCAACTCTCGACCCTGCACATGAGGAATAAGGGGTTCAAATTTCAAAATGGCATCACCATTCGCTTTTTTCAGAGCTACAATAGCATCGCCTTTTACACAAGGCATGTGTGTACCTAGGAGCCAGCAACAGTTTTGTTTCTGAACCTCAAAGCCATGTATATCGAGGAGGAGGATGCGCAGGAGCTGGTGGTAAAACACCATTCTCGCGCATTCAGGAGCTGCACAAGCTCAGCCACATCCTGGTCCACACTGTCCTTCCGGCTGAGGTCCGCTCTGCTCAGACACTGCGCCTTCCATCTCCTGAACTCCGCGCTGCGATCCACGCGGGAAGAGATGTGGGATCTGCCCGTTCCCCGTGGCCCTCGCCTTCCCTGGGGGCAGCCATATTGAAGCGAGGAGTGCGGGGGAAGGTGAAGGCGAATTTCTTTTCTGCTAATGTTACGGGGAGACCCGCGAATGACGACCACCAGTCAGCCAAATTGGAATTTAGGAAGCCTTTATCACGAACTAGAGTCCGGGCTCACGTCTCAACTGACACAGCAGCGAGCAACGAGAGCCCTGACCCACTCTAAGCATGCTACTTTTATCCCCGTCTTAGGGATGCCTGGCAGATTATGATTGGCTAAAAGTTTTAACAAAGAAACGTCACTTATAAGTTATAGAAAAATTCCACTAGTACCGTAACATTTAAAGTTTATACAACACCTGGGTTGGGGGTTTATTTTCAGCTTAAGCAGTCTCTGTTTGACCTGGTTTAGTCTGTTTGTCCTGCCTTGCGGCCACTGGAAACAGTACGTGCCTGCCTGGGGGTTGAGCCTTGCAACAGAACTACTTATGACTAACTGTTATGCTACATTCTTTGTTGTGGGTCTGGTTGCTCGGACCTTCCCTGGCCTGGAGTCCTGCCTCGACAGGGTCTTGCTAGCCATCTGGAGCCCTGCCTCCACTGGTCTTGCCGGCCACAACACTAACAGGTCTTGGTGCAGTTGGATTTTCTTTTTAACATCCTCTGCAGTGCTGGACCCTGCAATGAGGTTTTGAAGCTGCGTTTTGTAGCCATCGGGGGCATTTCTTACTAGTACTTTGACTATCCCTTCTACATCTGAATTTTCCCATGGCGTGTTCAAATCTGGTTTATTGAGGCTAGTTAGAATCACCAGTTTCCTTAATTGGGTCTGTAATTGTGTAAGAGATTCTGGAAACTGTCCTGAAGACAGGTCCAGTGATGGAAATGCTCTTCTCCATGCATCTCCTATCCAGCTCCATAAGGATCTGACTGTATCTGAGTGCTGTTCTGCAGTTTCCCTTAGTGCTGTTTTTAACTTGGCCAATTCTAATGCATCTTTCACTGCTGTGAGTTCATCTGCACTTAACATAGACATGTGGCCTCAAAGTTCATATACTTTTACAAGCCACTCGATGTCTGTTAATTCTCCTTGAATCAATAGTTTTCTGAGTTCTGCTAGTTCCTGCCTTGAAAGTGAGGTGAATTCTACTGATTGCTCAGTTGGTTCATTTTCTGATTTTATTACCTTCTTTTTTACTATTACTGGCTTGCTGGAGTATTTTGCAACTACCTTCTGTGCTAGTGATCGACCCTAGTCAGTGTCCTCCTGCAGGGGATGGATTGTTTGTAGTGATATTACTGCTACCTCTTGTGGTGGCGCTCTTTCTATTATTGGAATCAGATTGTTAGGATCTACTATGTTTTGTTTCCGCCTCACTCAGCACCATGCAGAAGGTTCAAGACTTCTTCAACAAGCTTTTCAAAACATAGTAGATCCTAACAATCTGATTCCAATAATAGAAAGAGCGCCAAAACAAAACATAGTAGATCCTAATAATCTGATTCCAATAATAGAAAGAGTGCCACCACAAGAGGTAGCAGGAATATCACTACAAACAATCCATCCCCTGCAGGAGGACACTGACTAGGGTCGATCACTAGCACAGAAGGTAGTTGCAAAATACTTGGTCCGTACCTACCAAACGGACAGAATCCTTGTGTATGCGATGTGTCCCTATTGCCGTATGTGGTTTCTAGATGGAGAGTGTGTTAGTTTCCTTAGAAAATTAGGGAGAGTTTTAGCTAGCTTCTTCAAAATTTTGTTCATAAATTAGGCGCTGCTGTAAATTTATTCTTCAAAAAGTTTCATTTTCCTTTTACTTTCAGTTTCCTTTAGTTCCTTTAATTTGAAGGGAAGTTTCGATTTTGGACCCAACGTGGGTGACCCAGTTATGCTCTGGTGTAGAGTCTTCGGATTGGGAATAGGTCGGTTGGTGTAATCTGCCAACTCGGCTCTGCTTGGACAGAGAGACTCCAGGACCCTCATGCATTTGCCATTCGGGAGTCAGCTTCTCCTGGGTATGCCTTTGCGGTGGACGACCTCTGACCCATGACCTTAGAGCTAGTTTGCTTTTGGTTGGTGCCAGGTTAATTCCCTTTACACTCGGTGGTCATTTCCTCAATACTCTGACCGAAACCTGAGTGTTTTTGCCAATTTAAATAATTATCTGCCTGTGCTGTGGAGAAATTTGTTTTGGAATCCTGCCAACTATGCCATTGTCCCAATTATGCCCTAATTAATTAATTATCTGCCTAGACTTAGTGGGACATACGCAGGTGACCAGGGGTCAGCAATAATGGCCTGTCCCCTGGTGCTTCAATGTCTAGACAGTGGAGCTGCACTGGAACACATGAACCCACAAGACAGAATTAGGAAGCAGTCACACAGGGGTTATTTACCTGTTCATAGTGGGTCCTAGGCTGCGGCAAAGGCCACCCGGCGATGCACACTGAAATACGGACAAAGAAGATGAGACAGATGGGCCGCTGCAGTTGGTTCAGGCTCGCAGAGCAGAGCAGTCAGCCAGGGGCTCGGCTCACGGAGCATCGTGAAGTCCCCCTCCCTCAGGCAGGAGATGGCACTGAAGACGGCCCAAGCCAGCTGTGAACAACTCTGTCCTATCAGTGTGGGCCCGAAGGTGTGCCTTAGGCTAGAAGCAGGGCGTTTACACTTTAAGGGCTTAGGCGTTCACATCAAGATAGTGGGGCATTCACCATGTTTATAACATTTTGGAAGTTACAGAGTTTTGGGGTCTCCACACAACAAACATTTCACACAGTAGAAGGGTTTCCTTATGACCATAACATTATAACGACGCGTATTCCTCCCAGAAGCCTTGGACAGCAGATTTGGGTTTGTTATCTGGCTGGGACGACATACAGAGACATTTCCAGTCCTGAGTAAGGAGTCTGAAGCTCATGCAGGGGTGACTAGCCCTGTTACCTCCCTAACCAGTGGCGGAGCAGTCACTGAGAGCTCAGTTGGATTGGATAAAAACAAAATCAGACATGGGGCATAATTCCTGGCATATGGACTAATTTTGTGAAATAATATTGATTTCATTTCATTTGTTAAATCAGTGGTTCTCTCTTTTTAATGCTTCAACCCTTTAATATAGTTCTTCATGTTGTGGTGACCCCCCAACCATAAAATTATTTTTGTTGCTACTTCATAACTGTAATTTTGCTACTGTTAATGAATCGTAATGTAAATATCTATGTTTTCTGATGGTCTTAGGCTCTACAGCAGAGGTTGTCAATCTGTGAGTCGTGACCCACAGGTTGAGAACTGCTAGCAAATTCTAAAAGTAGTCCTGAGCATCTTATTGATACATGTCCATCATAGATCAGTAAGGTCTCTACTCCTCTACTGCAGTCTGCCCTCAGTGAGAGACAGGCCAGCAAGCTTCCACCATCAGGGCTGTGCTGGTTACAGGCGGAGGAAAAGGAGCATGCAGGAGCCCTGTGATGGTGCCTAAGGCTTTGTGTGGGAGTTAACTATCATGGTGTTCTCCTCTCATTGGCAAGGGAAGTCTCATGGCAACACTTAACTCCAGGGGCTTGGAAACTACGATCCTACTGTGTGCTCAGCAGAAGTAAAACTGCATCTACTTGGTGAGCAGCACTGATACTTGCCACAGCCCTGAAGAGATGTGAATGAGGGAATTAAAGGTAAAAAGGTGCTTTTAATTTTTCCTAATAAATCTCACACCAAAACAAAACGCTCAGCATTCTCATTTGGGATAAAGCACTCAAAATTATAGCAAGAAGGGCACTCCCACAGTATCAGGAACAGCTTATCTGTCTCCACCTTTCCAATACAGAACGCCCTGTCTTGTCTCTATCAGCTGCTGAAATAAAATTTGCTGAACTAAAGGAAACCGGGACCAGCAGTGTGCATCACCAGGCATCCCTTAGAGAGCCATTTCTCATCTTGGTTCTTATTTGACCAAACTCTGTCTCCCAGGCAGAGCAGGGAGGGCCGGGTGCTTTTCCAGCTCACTGGGTTATGGAGGGTGTTGTGGGTGGCCAGGCTTTCTCAGCTGAGAGCCTTGAGCTTGAACTCACCAATGTCAGGGACTCCAGGAGGGAGCCTCAGGATCAGACTGCCCCAATAATGCATCTCACAGGTGAGGAAACTGAACCCTAAAGAAAGTAACCACTTGTATGTAGGAATATATGCCCTCCTAAGACCCTTTGTTTTAACATTTTCCATGCTTATGTCTGAATTGACTTTGCAACCTGGATAGCCTGGACCCCAGTCACGTGCTTTCTCTGTCTTTCTTTTTTACTATGTTAGCCATGCTGTGAATTGTGAATTGCCATGTGTTTAGGAAAAACTGAGAGAGAGGGCTGCAGGAGAGAGAGAGAGAGAGAGAGAGAGAGAGAGAGAGAGAGAGACAGAGAGACAGAGAGAGAATTATTTAAATAGTTCTGGCAATTCTGCCTGCTATTCTACTAAATGAAGGGAGGAGAATCTGCTGCTCCCAATCAGTCTTCCTCTCTTCCTGACGGCCAAGGCCACTCTGAACTTGGGAATCTTAATCACAATGTCCAAGAACTGCTCAGCTGCATGGCCACAGCGATCTCACGGTACACCGTGCCCTTCTAGAACCCAAGTGATTGATGTCACTGTTGGCAACTGGCCTCTTTTGTCTAAGTGGAATAATACGTACGGAGCAGCTGGGAGTGAGGAGTGCAGGAGAGAGGTTCAGAACCTCCTGCCGGGGGTAGGCAGCCCTCTCAGCTTCTCCTTCAAGGCCAGCTACTGCAGGAGCCGTAGAGCCACTCAGAGCTCTGGCCTGGCTTACTGATCTTGGCTGGACAGACAAGAGTGGAGAGCTCACAAAGGACTTGTATGCATGCACATAAGCCTAATCAACGGACACAGACAACAGGGGGGTGGGTGGGGGCGTGAATGGGAGGTGAGGTAATGGGGGAATAATGACACATATATAATACCTTAGTCAATTAAAAAAAGAGAGAGAGTAGAGAGCTCAGGTGCCCCTACGGTGTGAGGCGGTGAGTCTAGGGCAGCTGCGCCTGCTTGGATAACAGCTGAGGGTTCAGGCTAATGCTGCTTTGTGAGAAGGATGGATTTGTTCACCAGCCGGTGTGCAGCTGCCTCCATGGGACTTTGCCATGAAGAACTGTTTTGTCTGATGGCTATATGGCCACCGGCTTCTACAATAAAGACTCATTCCCACAGCTTTGTCTCTAAGACTGGTGGCTCCTCTGTCTCTAAGACCGGTGTCCAAGAAGGTCCAGCCCCTGGCAGAGGGGCTCAGACCCGACAATTAGTCAAGCAGTGTTTGAGAAGGAGCCTACTCTGACACTTGCTGTAGCCATTAGTGGGATTCAGAAGAATATATGGACGCTGAGCAGCTGTGCTCTAGCTGTGCTCTGACAATAGTCAAGTGAAAAAAGCAAAGTGGATGAATATGTATTTTTTAAAAAATGTGCTACTTAGAAAGGGAGAATGGATATGTATACTTAAAAGAAATCTCAGAAAAATGGACAAACAAAAAAAGAATTCCTAAAGACTTAATAGCCAAAATAGTGTGATTGTCAGGTCTCAATCTCTGCTGGTGAAACTGGAAAGAAAGGGCATGCCTGCCTGCTTCTCCCCCAGGTTCAGATGAGAGAGTGAGGAGGATACAGACAGGTGGCTGGGGAGGGGCAGAGGCCCATGAGCATTTCCTGGGTGTCTGCCATGTACAGCGCCTGAGCCAGGCCCCTCACATGCATTTTCTCCTTCAATTCTTCTCAGCTTCGCTTTGAGCTAGGTGTTTTTATTGTCCCCACTTTATAGATAAGAAAAGGAGAGCAAAGAGAAGTTAGCCGACATGGTCAAATTCATAAAACAACTAAAGTACCAGAAAGAGGGCCTTGTACCTGGGCCTTTGGAATCCTAGCTGTAGCTTCACCCTCTTTTTAAATATATATATATATTATCGATTTTTCACAGAGAGGAAGAGAGGTGGGCAGAGAGCTAGAAACATCGATGGGAGAGAAACATCAATCAGCTGCCCTTCCCTTCCCTTTGTCCCCCCCACCCCCCCACTGGGGATGTGCCCACAACCAAGGCACATGCCCTTGACTGGAATCGAACCCAGGACCCTTCAGTCCACAGGCTGTCCCTCTATCCACTGAGCCAAACCAGTTCCAGCTAGCCTCACCCTCTTGCTGGGCTCCAGGTAAAGCCCTTAGGATCAGGCCACTTGGAGGTAATGCCTCCTTAGAATCCAGTTTCTGACTTCTTCTCCACCCTCTCCTAGAGACACCAGGCCTGGCTGCTAGGCCTGGGCCCCTAGCTTCCTCCCTCCCGGCTTCTCCTCCTCTGGCTGCAGGGAGGAGTGCCCCTGAGCCACTGGCTTTGGATTTGATTGCATATGAAGTCACCTGAGGAGTTTCAAAAACTACTGACCATCAGATTCTGGTTTAATATGTATGGTTTTAGCCCAGCAGCAGAGCCTGCCCCTATAACGGGGCCCTTGGGTAAGGGAGACCCTGACTAATCACAGGAGAGCAGAGGCCCAGAGCCATGGAGAGTCATTGCATCCACATTTCTGTTCAATGCTTCAGCTTTCCCCACTCAGCAAGGGCTGCTCCTGGGCGGTGCTAAGCAAGTATTTGAACAACACTTAGTTCCTAAACCAGCAGTGGCCTGAGCCCCAGGTTCAGAACCTCCTGCCGGGGGTGGGCAGCCTTCTCAGCTTCTCCTTCAAGGCCAGCTACTGCAGGAGCCATAGAGCCGCTCAGAGCTCTGGCCTGACTGTCCAGAGACCGCTCCCGGCCCAGAAGTGTGAGCCTGGGGAAAGGGAAACACAACCAAAGGCGCAGGGGCTGGCCCCTCCTCCTAGCTTCCTCCCCAGGACACAGAGGGCTCCTTTCTTTGCTGCGGTCCTTTTGCCTTTGTACTCTGGGCTCAGGGGAAGTTGAGCCTGTGTCTATCCCTGTGAGATCCAGAGTGAGCTTTGGATTCAAGTTTCTCCATCCACCAAATGGGAATGGTAGTGCAGCTGCCTCCTGGGAGGAAGTGGAAGGCAGGACGGGGGCTGGGGGACAAGATGAATACCCCGCAGCGCGGGCCTCACCCCAGGCCTGGGGTCGGCCTGGCTGTTCAGCTCTCAGAAGCACCTGGACAGACTCGGGGTCTTCACGTTCCTAGACCAAGTGTACTCTCTCATCCCATTGACCCTTTCTCTTTGCTCCAACATAGCCTCCTTGTTTTGGAGTTACATTTACCAGGGAAGTGTGGCCTCCTCATGGCTTGTTCCCAAAGGTAGCCAGGCCCATACCTCCCCCAGCCACCCAGATCCCCTCCCCAACCTCAGTGCTCTGACATCTGAGTAAGAAACAAGGCATCTGCTTGTGTCCAGGCATGAACAGACCCGCCGGGCTGTCTCTGCTCATCCCGATCTCTATCATAAAGGGCACATTCCCGAGGAGAGATACCGCACATTCAGGGCCCTGGGTGCCTGGGGTGCCGAATCCATGAAAGGCAGTGGCAAAAGGAGCAATGCGGGCAGCAGAGGCAGCAAAGAAGAGCTGACGAATGTGGCCATCAGTTCATCCAAGGCAAACCCTTCCAGAGGGGTCAGCAGGGCCCACCCTTCTCACTTCCTGGTTTCATGGCCACTCAACCCCCACCTGAACTCTGAGTCACCAACCAGGGCTGTTAAACCAGGGGCTCCTGTCCTGCCTCCAGCAGCCTAGTCAGTGCTAGTAGCCTGCAGGGGAGAGGGCGGCCCCGCTGCAGGGCCTCACTTCCATGTGCAGGGAAGTTTCCAAACCAAAGCAACCTTCAGACTCAGCTACAGTTGCCCAGTTAAAACATTCTCAACTCCAGACCCTCCCTCAGTAAACTTCTTGTCAGGACCAAGTGTGGGGCCCCAACTTGTCTGTGGCTTGAGGATCCGGCTCTGACTTGTGGGAGCTCTGAGGCGCAGGAAGTTCCGTTCCTGAGGAGTTCCTGGGTCCCCGCAGCTTTGGGCATTAAGGCCACAGCAAAGCGCGGTCATGGGATGGGGGCTTCTACCAGCTGGTCAGTGTGACCCCGTGGTGGGAGGAGCCCCTTCCTGTCTCCCACGGGCTTAAGCTGCTCCCACTGCCCCCACATCAGGTGACCAGCTGCTTTGGGTGATGCTGCTGGATAGTGGGTCTCTGTCCAGCTACTCTTCTGGAACCACAGGCTCTTTTACCTTCTACCATCCCTGATATTTCCCAGGCCCCACTCATCCAAGTTCCCCTCAAGTCTTTCCCTTTTCTCCGTCCTCTCCCCCCTCTCTGCATCTCTCCCTCCTTATGGTGACCTTCTCCTCCCCTTTCCTGCTGCCAGAGGACTGAGGCCACCTTTCCTCCCAGCACAGTGGTCAGGGGCCTGACTAGCAGGTCTCTCTCTGAATCTACAGGGAGCCCAGAGGTGAGCATCAGAGGCCCAAGCCCCTCCCTGTGGTGGGGGGAAGAGGAAACATTTCTACTCCTTCCTAGTGAGCCACCTCCCCACCTCCCCCTCCCACCACAGAAATTAAATGGGGTGGGGGGCGTGCTTCTTACACACACACACACACACACACACACACACACACCCCAGAATGTCAGCTTACAATAAGACAAAGACTCAAGCAAATTATAACTAATAAGATTCAGCTTGTTTGCCAGCTACAGGATCAGCCTGCACATATTAACAGCATCTCTCCCACCCACAACAGCAACTAGAAAATATTACTAAAAGGAAACCATTCACAGTAGCAATAAGGATCACAAAGTATCTGGCATTAACACTAAAACTGCCTTATAAACTTTACGATTTTTAATAAAGGAAGCAAAATGATCTGAATAGTAGAGTACTTCCCATGCTATCTAGGATGACCTAATACAGAATGCCTCATCTTGGATGGCTTTATTAAGACCTAATTAAATTAATGATTAACCTACCAATTCAGTGCAATTCCATTCATTCAAAATTCCAATTGGATTTTTTTTTTGAGGAACTCAATACATCATTAGGGTAACGTTATTTGTTTTTTCTTTTTGTCTGTTGTACGCAGTTTATTTAACAATATGATATATGAGTGGGTACTTTCCATCCTATAAGGGATTGATCTTTTTGAATTTCCCTTTTCATGGTAGTTATAACACTTGCATGATTGACACTAGAATTGCTTTTCCTCACTTCAAGTTTCACACAGAAGGGAAAATGCTCTTCTCTGTTAACATTAGCATGGTCTAGGAGAGTGATCCTCCCTATTTTTTGTCTAAAACCAGTTTTATCAGAGAAACAAAGCAACATTTTCTGTATCTGCCGGATAAGAGTTTATCTTAAGCCAGCATGTCCTGATGCCTGTGTGGGAGTGTGTGTGTGTGTGTGTGTGTGTGTGCGCAGGAGCCAATTCCTATCAGTGCTGGGAGAACGCCCAGAGTTCACAATAGAAAAATCTCCACGACATCAGAAAGTTGTCGGGATACACTATAAGCCTGCATTATTTCAGGTATCAGTTTCTGAATATTGTTTTTTCTTCTCACTTTTAAAAAAATATTTAAAATCATAAAAATATGGGTATAATAGACTTGATTTTCCCATTAAAAAAGGCTTGAATCACCAGCAGTGATGACAAAAAATCCAAAAAAATCCAAAATTCTCTCCCCCAAGAACAAAATTTTTTTTAAAAAAAGCAGAGAGCTGAAACCGGTTTGGCTCAGTGGATTGAGCGTCGGCTTGCAGACTGAAAGGTCCCAGGTTCGATTCCAGGCAAGAGCATGTGCCTTGGTTGTGTGCACATCCCCAGTAGGGGTGTGTAGGAGACAACTAATCAATGTTTGTCTCTCAGCAATGTTTCTAACTCTCTATCCCTCTCCTTTCCTCTCTGTAAAAAATCAATAAAATATATTTTAAAAAGCAAAGAGAAACCAGATATTTAAATCAACTGTTTTTTTTGTTTGTTTGTTTGTTTTTTTAACAAAAACCTATGCTTTTTATTGTTTCTTTAAATAGCAGTCTACCCTTCTGTGGCTTGGAAGTAGCAGTTCCATCTAGGAATAAAAAGAGCCCAGATTCTTGGCTTTCAGTACAAAGGGTCCAAGAACATGAGAGGGGGAAAAGTGATGCCCTCACCATGCTACAAATCCTCCACAAACTTTTCTAGGGAGTCTGCTGTGGTGTCACCCACCGGGGACAGCTCACCGGGCAGTGCCCTCCTGTGGGATCCTCAGCTGTGGTGGCATTGCGTGTCTGGGCTTCCCCACGGGCCCCTGATCTATGGAGTGGGCCATGGTGACTGGGAGTGCTGGGCGGGGAGAACCAGTCTGGGGGGAGACGTGGTGTGGTGAAGGCTGGGGCGAATCCGTGGTGATGGGCTGGAATGTGGAGGCTGGGACTGGGGTCTGGAGACTGGACAGGGGCCGGAGATCGCACCTGGCTACCGAGGGGTGTGGCCGTCTGCTGGCCAGCGAGGGGGGCCTGTGGCTCTCTGAGGGCATGTGCCGCTGGGGCTCCTGGGGTTTGTTAGGACAGGAGACAGGCCAAGAGACGTTGTTGGAGCTTTAGAGATTTTATTGGTAATACACACCAGTATATCCATTTCAGCAAGCAAGGTTAGGGAGGGCGGGATATTTATGTGTGTGTGTGGGTCGGATGTGGGTGCGGGCGGTGGCAGGAAGCTGGGTCTAGAGTTGCTTTTCTCGGCTGCTTAGCTGTCTCTTGTGACACCTGAAATGAGAATAACAGGAAAACGGCAGAGGGGGCAGGAGCCTCCTGTTGTTGGTGCTCAGCCGGGACAGGTGCTGCTCCTGCTGCACCTCCCGTGCGATCTGCCGGCCACTCCATGGCTGCCGGCGGGCCTGCGCGGGGGCGGGGGCTGGCACCTGGCTAGTGGGCTTCCCGGTGCAAACTGTGGGGGGGCTGAGTTCTGGCCACTCGGGAGAAGCCGGCTGGAGACATGCTCACAGGCGAGGGCTGGGGCAGGGTCGGGGGTGTGGTGTGCAGGGGGCTGGGATGCAGTGTGCGGGCCGGGGCGGTGCAGAGGGGAAGGCACACTCGGCGCTGCTGCTGGCGCACCCGCGGGCGCGGGAGCTAGGCGTGCTGCCGGCGGTACTGGATCTCCTGCTGGCGGAGCTTCTGCTTGATGTTGAGGCAGTAGGGCACGGGGCACGGGTTTTCCTGGCAGTGCTTGGCGTGGTAGCAGCACAGGGCGATGAACTGCTTGCACACGCCGCAGCCTCCGTTGTTCTTGCGCTGGCAGGCCTTGGTGTGCTCCATGACCCGCTTCATCTTCTGGCAGGTGGGCAGCGGGCAGCCGGCGTTGCGGCACTGGCGGGCGTGCCGCAGGGACTGGATGCAGCGCTGGATGGCATGGCGCCGCCACTCCCGGAGGCTCCTGAACTGCGGCTGCCCCTGGTTGCCGCCATCATCCAGGCCCAGCCCCACCTTCACCATCTCGTGGGGGTGGCCCTTGGCGGTGTAGCAGCCGATGCAAAGGTCGTAGGTGCACTGGGGGCAGTGCCAGCGGGTCTCCATCTGCTTCTGGCACTCACCGCAGGTGTGGACACGGAGGTCCTGATCCAGCACCCCCGCCATCGCTAAGGTGACTAGAAAAGAGCAGAGAGAGGAGAGCCTCGGTCAGCAAACACCTACAAAACCTCAGAAATAACAGGGTGGTGCCGGCTCTGTCAGAGCCACAGGGCAGGGCCCCAGGGCAGAAACGCCATTTCACCTGCACACTTACCTTCCCAGCGGGCCACGCCACAAGTCACGGGTTTGTCGGGCTACTTGCTACACTCCTACGTCCTAACAGGTGCGCCTAAGGAACAGCCACGCGAGCACCTTGGGGTCCCTGAGTGACCGGGATGAACTACAAAAAGGGGGCTCCGGGGAGAGAACGGCACTGGCTGCCCCACAGGCCGCGCGGTGAGCTTCCTCCTTAAGTCAGCGGCAGCTACCATGCCTGTGAGGCAGGAAACTGAGGCCGGCGGGTGCACAAAGCACAGGCCGCCGTCTCTTCCCAGGAGAACAGTTGTGTCGCTACTGAGAGGACCAGCTCCCACCGCCAGAAGAGCTAAGGGGATGCACTCAGGCTGAGACCAAACACCAAGGATTCCACCAAACAGCCCCATTCTGAGCATCCGGCAACTTCTACCCCTCCGAACCCACCCAGACGTTCAGCTCGCCTACTCAAACAACCTCAGAAACTGTCCTTTAGGCCGAAACCGGTTTGGCTCAGTGGATAGAGCGTCAGCCTGTGGACTGAAGGGTCCCAGGTTCGATTCCGGTCAAGGGCATGTACCTTGGTTGCGGGCACATCCCCAGTAGGGGGTGTGCAGGAGGCAGCTGATCGATGATTCTCTCTCATCGATGTTTCTAACTCTCTATCCCTCTCTTCCTCTCTGTAAAAAAATAAATTACATATATATATATGAAACTGTCCTTTAGGTCATTTGGCCTCTGACAGTCGCTTCGGCTTAGACCACATTCCCTTTGCTAAGACCAGTCGCTTTCCGTTCCATCCTTGCCCAGGGTCCTGACCTGCCCAGAGAATTTCCTGCACGAAAAGCCCCTTTAGAGTCTTTTAAAACCTCTGGCACCATTTGGGGGTTGAGCCCATCTGCTTTCCAGAAGAGGGTGATCAATTAATTTATAATTCTCTATCACTTTGGCTCTCGTGCCTGTTAGGTCTGATCAAATAATCAAATTGATACCCCTCCCCCGGGAAACTGACTTAAAGATCATTTTGCAGCCGACATTCCCTTCAGCTTAGACCGCATTCCATTTGCTAAGACCCAGTCACTTTCCCCTCCGGACCCGCCCAGAGAATTCCCAATGAGGAAAAAGCCCCCCGCCTAGATCTTAAAAACTCTGACTCCCGGATCTCCGAGTGCTGGCACCATTAGGGGGTCAGCCCATCTACTTTCTAGATGACCTAGTAAATTTTTAATTCTTTACCTCTTTTGTCCTCGTGCAGTTCCTCCTTTGCTCCTTCGCTCCTTCTGCGACCCGAATGGAAGCCTCCCAGCTTTAAGAAGGAAGATAACTGGCAAAACTTCCTGGTTCCTTTTAAGCAGTTGCCTAAAGGCAGAAATTCCTGAAGAAATGCGGGATCGGCTCCTCCCCTTCGCCGCCTCCACCCTCTTCCTTGTCTCCCCTCCCTTCCCCCAGCCCTGCGCTGGGATCTCAAGGGTGTGTATTCCTCCCAGAAGCCTGGGACAACAGATTTGGGTTTGTTATCTGGTTGGGGCAACATACAGAGACATTTCCAGTCCCGAGTAAGGAGTCTGAAGCTCATGAAATTCTCTGGGCAGGTCAGGACCCCTGTTACCTCCCTATCCAGTGGCGGAGCAGTCACTGAGAGCTCAGTTGGGCTGGATGAAAACAAAATCAGACATGGGGCATAATTCCTGGCATATGGACTAATTTTGATTTAATTTTTTCATTTGTTAAATGCATCCATCAGACCGCTGTGATACGATTGACTGTAGGTTTGGAAAAACTCAGGTTTGTGTTTACATGTATGCACCCATCCCATACATACTTCAGAAGGAAAGCCCTTTCTAAAGCTTATTAGAACGAAAATAATCACGTTTCCCAAAAGGAGGGAATTAACTTTAGTTCTGTTGGCATTCCAGTGCACTTGCCAAGCAGTCTGAGCTTCTGGTTTCTAGATGTGCTTAGATTTCGAGAGGAAAATAAGTAACATGGAAGGCATTTCCCAGAAGAAAAATCCAAGTTGTCGCTCAATTATAATATTAGAAACACAAAAACGATCTCACTAAAATATATGGCACAAAAATCAGGTCTTATCAATTCTGTTTCCACTCTCTCTGCCTGTTGCCACTCATCAAGTGTTTCTATAAAGTGGAAACACTACTGGTTTTAGCAGGAGTAGTCTAGGTTGTGCTGTATAACAAGCAAACCCCAAATCACTGAGGCTTATATCTTGATCATTGTTGAAGCTAAGTAATGGGTATAGAAGTTTTAATATATTATTATCTCTGCTTTTTTATAGGTATGGTGTTGTTGTTTTTGTTTTTTTAAACCTCTGTGGCTTAAAGCAACAGAATTCTGGGTTTTTTTGCTCACACTGCATGTCCATCAAGGATCAGTAAGGTCTCTACTCCTTACTGCACTCTGCCTCAGTGAGAGACAGGCCAGCAAGCTTCCATCATCAGGGCTGCGCTGGTTACACGCGGAGGAAAAGGAGCATGCAGGAGCCATGTGATGGTGCCTAAGGCTTTGTGTGAGAGTTAACTATCACGGTGTTCTCCTCTCATCGGCAAAGGAAGTCTCATGGCCACACTTAACTCCAGGGGCTTGGAAACTACGATCCTACTGTGTGCTCAGCAGAAGTAAAACTGCATCTGCTTGGTGAGCAGCACTAATACTTGCCACAGCCCTGAAGAGATGTGAATGAGGGAATTAAAGGCAAAAAGGTGCTCTCATAAGCCATCATTTTCCCCAGTGGGTTCATCCCAAAACAAAATCACTCAGCTTTCTTGTTTGGGATAAAACACTCAAATCTATACTAGGAACAGGAGTCCCAAAGTATCAGGAACAGCTTATCTGTCTCCACCTTTCCAATACAGAGCGCCCTGTCTTGTCTCTATCAGCTGCTGAAATAAGATTTGCTGAACTAAAGGAAACCGGGACCAGCAGTGTGCATCACCAGCCATCCCTAGAGAGCCATTTCTCATCTTGGTTCTTATTTGACCAAACTCTGTCTTATATGACCTCCCCAGGCAGAGCAGGGAGGGCAGGGTGCTTTTCCAGCTCACTGGGTTATGGAGGGTGTTGTGGATGGCCAGGCTTTCTCAGCCGAGAGCCTTGAGCTTGAACTCACCAATGTCAGGGACTCCAGGAGGGAGCCTCAGGATCAGACTACCCCAATAATGCATCTCACAGGTGAGGAAACTGAACCCCAAAGAAAGTAACCACTTCTGTTTGCTTTAGGAGTAGATAGCCTCCTTAGAATCCAGTTCTGTCTTCCTCACCCACTCCTAGGCCTTCACCAGGCCTTGCTGCCAGGGCTGGGCCTCTAGTCCCTCCCTCCCGGCTTCTCCAGGTCTGGCTGCCAGGGAGGGAGACGTGCCTCTAAGCCACTGGCCTGCGCTGTATGCTACATCGCTGACCTCAATAACCCAGGAGGTGGGGGACAGTGATACTGTCTTAATTTTGCAGGTGAAAAACAGAACTCGGAACGGCTCAGGGCCTTGAGGCCAGGCAGCTATCGCTAGAGATGATCAGAATCCACCCTGCACTCTCTGTACCCCACCGTCGTCTTCAGCCTGACTTGTTTTCTCTGGGGACTTCCAGACGTGCTGCTTCTCTCCTGCCTTTGCTAGCACCGTCCAGCCCAGGCCTTCCCCATCTGCTTCCTGAAATGCTGTCACCGCTTCCCAGTTATCCTTTGCATCTACTCTTTAAAAAATCCGTTTTTACTGATTTTAGAGGGAGAAGAGGGGGGAGAGAGAAACATCGATGTGAGAAACACTGATTGGTTGCCTCCCCGACTAGAGATTGAACCCCCAACCTGAGTATGTGCCCTGACTGAGAATCAAACCTGCGACCCTTCAGTGCATGAATTAACGCTCAGCCAACTGAGCCACAGCAGCCACAGCTGCCTCTACTCCACTTTGCGCCAACTTGCCGGTGTCCAGCTGCTGTGTCATTCTCCCATAGTGCCCGGCGAGGACGCTGAAACACTCCCCTCCGTCTCCAACACAACCACCGCACACCTAGACACTCAGATGTGGCGAGCTAACATCTCCCACTTACTGAGTGCTGCGGGCCCCGCTTTATATACACATTGCACTTAATGCTCACAATGAAATGAGGTTCATCGATTTTTTCAGATCCCCAGAGAGGCCAAAGTGAAAGCCAAAGTGGGAGTGTGGAGACTTCTCGGTAAAGGAAGCCTGGACTGGGTTCCCAAGGCCCCTTCCAGCTGTGTATCATCCTATGAGCCGAGAGCCACTGTGTCCTCAAGCCTCCCCGTCAGCCACAGGGCGGGCCTGGCTTCCATTCTTCCCGACAAACAAGATGTGAAATGGCACCATCATCCTTGGATGTCTGCTTTCCAAATGTACTGTTTTAGCCGTGCTGGTCTACGCAGCACCCCGAGTTCGCCTAGAGCACATGTGTCAAACACAAGGCCCGCGGGCCAAATCCGTCCCGCCAGGCCTTGCAATGTGGCCCGCACCGCGCTGTCATCACTGCACTCCGCTGCGTTTCCATCACAATGACAGTTTATGACTGTTCAGTAAACCATTCGGCCCACGATTTAGGCTGGATTTTAGATTTTGGCCCCTTCTCTGATTGAGTTCGACACCCCTAGCCTAGAGCCTCCGGGGGCTCCAGGCAGAGAGAGATCCTGTTCCCTTCCTCCTCAAGGCTCAGGCCCCGCTCCCCTCTTCCTCCCCCATTCCCTGGGGGAGAGAGTCAGCTGAGTTCCTCTCCTGTGAGTGTGCAGCCTGAGGCAGGCCCTGGGCTTGGCCGAACTGGAGCCCGGAATGACGTGACCTCCCTTTTGATGTCTGATTTCAAAGCACAGGTCTGAGATTCTATCCTACCTGCACATTTCTGAGCCTTCATTTCATTTTCCATCCCCGCCTTAAGCATTCCAGTCTGCCCATTCCAATCTCACCCCCCCCCCCCCCCCCCCCCGCGCCTTCCCCTGCCCTCCACAACCTCTCATCCTCTGTCTTTTTTTTTTTTTGGAAGATATTTCACAGTTGAAAAAAGAAACATAAAAATTAAGACTTCCTTGTGATAAGAAAGTGTGTACAAAAGAAGTAAAATCCTGAATTCATTTTTTAAAATATGTGTTTTTTTTGTGCCTGTTTTAAAAAAAATACGTTTTTATTGATTTTTAGAGAAAGAGGGACAGGGAGAGTGAGATAAAAACATAGATGAGAGAGAACTATGGATGGGCTACCCTGACTGGGAATTGAACCGGTGACCTCTTGGTGCTTGGGATGACACCCAACCCCGGGAGCCACACACGGGCTGGCCCAAGTTCCTTAAAACCCGTCATTGAGGAATGGGCATCTCTGGAACCATCCTTTTCACCGGGCTGAGAGCTGCAAAGGATAAAACCCATCAGAGACTCAGAATAAGAAACACACGCATTCATTATGAGCAGCTGCACGCAGCTGAGTACCCGGAGGGATGGGGGAGAAAGGGCTGTCTGGAAAGGGCTGGTGCCAACAGCACCCAAGGAACCAGGCCCAGTGCCATGGGTGGCGCCTACCAGGTCCGCATCCCCTCAGGCAGGGCCATGTGGGAGGACTTTCTGAGCGGCTCTCCCCAAACCCTCCCCGGAGACAGTCCAAGGGCCCTCCGTGTGCGGCCTGCCTGACAGGTGGGGGAGGGGCAGGACCCAGCTGGTCAGCGTGCAGCCCCCCAGGGATGGAAATCCTGCCAACTGCAAAAGAAGGCCCCTTCACTTCCCGTTGGACCTTCCATTTGTATTTAGCCAATAGATATATGGGACACCCAGTTAAACTTGAATTTAAGATAATGTTTCAGTATAAATACTTTCTAAAGACTGCATGAGGCATATGTGCATCAAAACATTTTTATTCAATATCAGAAGTTCAAATATAACTGGTTCAAATATAATTTTATCTGGCTCCCCGCCCCTCGCAGTCTTCACCTCTGATGGCCTTCCCAGGGAATAGTTATCTTCCCGGTGTGCTCTCCAGCAGAAAGCTGTGCACTGCTGATTCTCCTGGGATTCCTGGTAAAAAGGCAGACTTCAGGCCACACGGACTGAATAAAATCTCCAGGGGTGGGATGAAGAAATAAGCATTTTGTCAAGTTGTTGTCTCGGTGATTCTGACACACATTTGCACTGGTTATCTCTTGCTTCTGAACAGATTGCCCCGAAACACAGATGGAAAAAAGCCATCTCTTACGCCCAGTGTGTAAGGCCGGGAACTCGGGAGGGACAGCTCTGTGACGCTGGCTCAGGGGCTCGTGATGCTGCACCGGGTGCGGGTACAAGCAGCGGCTTCTCACGAGGCGGCTGGTGCCGGAGAAGCTGCCTCCCAGGTCCCTCACGTGGCCTCTCAAGGCTTCGAGTCTGTGCTGGCTGCTCGCTGGAAACATCATTCCTCACCACAGGGCTGCTGGCTTCTCCCAGGGCTAGGGCTGGGTGTGGGGTTGGGATCGGGAGGGAGACTTCCCAAGACAAATCCAAAGAGAGAGAATTACACTCCAAGGAGGAGAATTACACGAGATGATGAATACGAAGAGGTGGGAGTCGCTGGGGCCGTCACAGTGTTCCCGTTTGAGAATGGCTCCTGCAGATCAGTCCTCAGCACCCTACAACCAAGACCACATTTTAAAAATGGTAGTCGGCCAAAACCGGTTTGGCTCAGTGGATAGAGTGTCAGCCTGCAGATTCAAGGGACCCGGGTTCGATTCCGGTCAAGGACATGTACCTTGGTTGCGGGCACATCCCTGGTAGGGGGGGTGCAGGAGGCGGCTGATCAATGTTTCTCTCTCATTGATGTTTCTGACTTTCTATCCCTCTCCCTTTCTCTCTGTAAAAAATCAATAAAATATATATTTAAAAAATAAATAAAAATAAAAACGGTAGCCAGTTTCTTTTATTATTGTTGTTCTTCTATTTCCATTCCATCTAGTATCCTTTGTGGATTTGAGACAACAATGAGGGAAGAAGGAAAATAATCAAAATGACAATTTTAGGAGAATAGCAAAAAGTTAACATTTTAAATGCCTACAAATATTATTTGAGTAGAAGGAAATTATTGGCAAATACCATACATATATAGCTTCGCACTCCTAAACAGTGCTAGCCCTCAAGATGGCTCTTGAGGAAACTCCTCCAAGGACTTTCGAAACGTAAGAAGGGTGACCAATTTTCTCAATTCTCCCACATCCTGGAAAAGCCTCCATACAAGCAAAATGAAATGACTGGCCAGCTGCTGCTGCTGCTGCTGCTGCTGCTGCTTCTTCTTCTTCTTCTTCTTCTTCTTCTTCTTCTTCTTCATCTTCTTCTTCTTCTTCTCCTTCGTCTTCTTCTTCTTCTTCTTCATCTTCTTCTTCTTCTTCTCCTTCGTCTTCTTCTTCTTCTTCTTTAAATATATTTTTATTGATTTTTTACCGAGAGGAAGAGAGAGGGATAGAGAGCCAGAAACATCAATGTGACAGGGTCATCGATCAGCAGCCTCTTGCACACCCCCTACTGGAGATGTGCCCGCAACCCAGGTACATGCCCTTGACCGGAATCAAACCCGGGACCTTTCAGTCTGCAGGCTGAAGCTCTATCCACTGAGACAAACCGGTTTCAGCTGGTAAGCTTCTTAACAAGAAGCCAGTGAGAAACCACATCAGCCACTCTGCCCCGTGCACAGACTGAGTCCACCTCGTGAAGAAGCCCAGCAATGTGTGCCCTCGGCCTTGGCCTTAAGCTCTCTCATCGGGAAGACAAGGACCATAGCGCTGCTTCAATGAAGTCTTATAATAATGATGCATGAGAGGTGCCATCTAGTTACGCTTGACTGCTGATTTGAAGAGCCACAACCAGCAGGAAAATGATCACCACCTCTTTACACCAAGCATGTCAAACTCAAAGGCTGACATGGGCCAAATAAACAAGGGTTAAGGTTATGTGGGCCGCAAAAAACAAAAGCTTCAATTTTCATAGAAACATAGGTTTATTTCAATAGAGACATGCTGAATACAAAGGGCTGAAACAAATGAGTAATCGCTAACATAAAATAATAGAACATTTTAATAAAAATTAGTATTTTTTCTTAAATATTAACCAGACGCTGATTAACTGCACAAGTTAATAAGTGTAATGCAAATGAAACCATTTTACTTGCTCTCCAAAAGCAAAATACTTCCTGTTGCGCACACTAAACAAGTCAGTACAAGACTAAAGACCTGGCCATCGGCTGCTAAAATACTCACTGCTGGTATTAGTGGAGAGAAATGGTGAGCCTGCGTGTAAGGCATGTAAGGGAAATGAATGCAACAGGATTACAGTAATTAGTCTCACTTTCTCTTTCTAAAAATCAATAAAAACATATCTTAGGGTGAGGATTTTTTTAAAAACAGACAATGCCATTTATGCATGGCCCTGACCCTAACGCCTCCTCCCCAGGGACTGTTCCCCTCCACTTTGCAGCCTAGTAACCTAGGACCTCTCTGAGGTCCAATGAGAAGAACGATACCTGGCCTACTGGCAGCAGGGGGTGTTTTGTGGAGACCAAATCGAATAAGATGAGTGTAAAAGAAAGATATTTAAAAACCTTAGAGTGTCGTATAAATATAAGGTGTTTCGTTTTGATTAGAGTCCTTCCTGTGACATGTTTCAGGTACCTGGCATCTGAGCATTCCCATAGTATTATTATTATTATTATTATTATTATTTTTAAATATATTTTATTGGTTTTTTTACAGAGAGGAAGGGAGAGAGATAGAGAGCTAGAAACGTCAATGAGAGAGAAAAATCGACCAGCTGCCCCTTGCACACCCCCCACCGGAAATGTGCCCGCAACCAATGTACATGCCCTTGACCGGAATCGAACCTGGGACCCCCCCAGTCCGCAGACCCACGCTCTACCACTGAGCCAAACCGGCTTCAGCCCCATAGTATTATTATTTGCATTATTTACTAGGTGAGAATTTCTACTTACCGACCCTAGCAAGCTTACCTAATAATTATAGCAATCTCAAGGCTGCCCATAAAGCTGTTGCCTTATGATTTCTGTTTTATAATCTTAACTCTTAAGAGGCTGATTTTTGCCTCTGCCATTTAGACCCATCTCCAAGGTGTGTCCTCTCCCTGACTTTCAAGAAGGTGATATTGCAGTTTATACAGAATGTAGCTTTTGCCGAAGCCAGTTTGGCTCAGTGGTAGAGCGTCGGTCTGCGGACTGAAAGGTCCCAGGTTTGATTCCGGTCAAGGACATGTACATTGGTTGCGGACACATGCCCGGTAGGGGGTGTGCAAGAGGCAGCTGGTCGATGTTTCTCTCTCATCGACGTTTCTAGCTCTCTATCTCTCTCCCTTTCTCTCTGTAAAAAATCAATTAAAAAAAAATATATATATATATATATATATAAAGAATGTAGCTTTTACTTTTCCACCATTTCTACAGAAGTACTGTGTTTTAAAGATCTGTTTTTGAAGTCAGCAGTTCTATCTCAATAAAATTGATTTTTGAAAATGAGCAATGTTTGGCAAGTCTTAAACAAATCCAAGGCATGTACCTCGGATGCAAGCTCTTCCCTGGCCTGTGCAGGAGGCAACCAATCGATGTGTTTCTCTCACATCAATGTTTCTTTCTCTCTCTTTCACTCTCCCTAAAAGTCAATGGAAAAATATCTTCGGGCAAGGATTAACGAAATAAAGAAAGAAAGAACAGTATAAATAAACAAAACAGAAACAGAATCACAGACACATAGAACAGACTAACAGTTGTCAGAGGGGTATGAACAAGGTGAAGGGATTGAGAAGTACGGCTTGGTTGTTGCAGAGTAGTCACAGGAAGGTAAAGTACAGTCTAGGAAATACAGCCAATAATCTATAAAGATAAAACCATAATATGCTAATTAGACCGGATGTCCTTCCAGGCGACCTTCCGAATGAAGTGGGGGCTGCGAGGGGAGCCGGGTCCCGGGTGCCAGAGGGAAGCTGGGGCCAGCAGCCAGGGGAAGGAAGGCTACTCTTGCATGAATTTCGTGCATTCGGCCTTTAGTATTGTAAGAATTACGTACAGTACCAGCTGGGTACTGGAAATATCAGGGGACCACTTTGTAAAGTATATGATTCTCTAACTACTGTGCTGTTCACCTGAAACTAATAAAAATAATATTAAGTACAAACTGAATTGAAGGGTGGGATATAAGTGCCAGATGACTGAATAAGGCAAAAACAATTATCCTCCTGTGCACCAAAAGGGCATGGGTTCGATTCCTGATCAGGGCACATATCCAGGTTCCGGGTTGATCCGTGGTTGGGTTGCATATGGTGACGAATGATGTTTCTCTCTCCCTCTGACTCTCTGAAATCAATTTTCTAAAAAAGGGACAGAGTAACAGAAGCAGGCTTTGCATGACCACTCCCCTGATCCTGGTCAATTCTTGGCACTGGTTATTTGGAAAGATGGTAGCAAAACGCCCTGGGACCTCCTGGATGAGTCAGTCGTGAGAAGTGGCAGGAGAAGTGTTTCTGGAGAGAGTCACAGCTGGCGCCATGTCCTCCTCCTCTTGACCTGGGAGGCTGCTCAGGCCCTCTCTGCAGACTCCCACGCCTCGCCTTATCCCCAGGGAAGGACAGCAAACAATGCTATTCTTTTGGCTGCACAATAATGGACACATTTTCCGAGGCTATCTGGCAAGATATGCCTGTGCCCATGAGACATTGCTAAGAAAAATAAAGCCAAAGAATTTCTCCAGCCCTTTATCAATTAATTTTGTACCTACTTACAGCATTCACGCTTCCTTACACACACACACACACACACACACACACACACACACACACTGCTCAGGTTACCCAGGTCTGGGCAGAGATCTTTATGTAAATGCAAAGCTCTGAACTGTTAAGTGGCATTATTAGCTTGTGTCGTATGTTAGCCCTAATCACATTTAAACATTTAAGCAAGATCACATAAGGCAGCACTTCTATCATTTTGGCAGTCCTAAGCCCATCTATGTGCAATTACAACATTTAATCTGGTTTCTTATTGGCTGGTAATTTAATTCTCCTACAACTGCAGCCAATCATCTGTCAATCATGAAAGCTGCTTTTAAAATCAAACTACACGCATTGTGGGAACATAAGTGAATGGTGGTTTTATGTTTTTCCATAAATGAGCCCTGTGAGTGTAAGGAATCATTCTGGAAACTTTTGAAATTCACGGTCTTCCTTTTTCTGCTCAGTTTGGTTTCAGGATGATGTATAATCACAGCGTAAAGACCTTCGGCATCCCATGTAAGAAATCACATTTTTAAACCACCTTACTGGGTTAAGCTCATGTGTGGTGGTGTATCGGCAGAGGCTTCAGCGAAAGTGTTTGGTGCGATGTCTCACACCAATTTGCTGGAACAACCTACCAAGACACCAGAAGGCAGAACTTATGCTGACTATGAATCAGTGAATGAATGCATGGAAGACGTTTGGAAAATGTCTGAGGAACATCTGAAGAGAATGGATCCTAACAGCCCCTCTATCACATATCAGCCAGCTGTTTGATTTTATTGGTGATCTGGCAGATCTCAGCTGTCTTGTTTATGGAACTGATACCTAGACAGACCAGCCTTATAACAAAGATTGGGTTAAAGAGAAGATCTACGCACTCCTTCGTTGACAGGCCCGACAGGCCAATAGTTGTGTTGGAAGCATTTGGGGGTTGGGGGTGGGCTTGGAACACAGGTGTGTACAGCTGTCTGTGGTGGAAGTTTTGTATGAGAGTAATCCTGATTCACTTTGGTACACTCTAGCCAGGACTGAATGTGTTAGATGAAATGTGAGGATGTTGGCCAATCTGAACTCCCATTCTCTCTCTCTCTCTCTCTCTCTCTCTCTCTCTCTCTCTCTCTCTCTCTTTTACTTAAACATTGTTATGATGACTTAGAAGGAAGTTTTTCTTTGTCAGTTAATGTTGATTCCAATTCTTCACATCTGCTTTATAACATTCACTGTACTAACCCTTCTTCGAGGTAGGGTGGGGGTAGTGACACAGTTTAATTATGTGCTAAGATAATGTCTTAGTGAAAAAACAAAAACCAAAAACATGTTCTTTAGTTATATTAAAAAACACGCACACACTACCTTACCAACTTATTTGGAATAACACGGTGTGAGTATCAGTTGTATGGAGTTTCAAATCTGGTGATATAAAAGATAATTAGGCTTACCGCAAACTTTTCAAATACCTCAACTGCTCTGGACTATTACATCTAAAGTCAAGTGTGCATTGTGTATAATATCTGCACCCCGAGGGTCAGTCAGCTCAGCCCCCCAGGTCCCCTCTGGCCTATCTTGGGAAAGGGGAGGTTTGATCTCGCCTCTCTCTGAGGGCCCCACGCATGGTGGGTGCCCTCCCTGCTCTTCCGCCGTCCATCTGGTGAGCTCCGCCTGGTGTGTGTGTGTGTGTGTGTGTGTGTGTGTGTGTGTGTCCGGGCAGAGGGCGCTGCTCCCTTCCCAGGGGCACCCGGAGGGCGAATGTGGGTATGTTTCTTACACTGGCCTCTTCACGCCCTGTCACCACAGTCAGGCTGTTCCCTGGTGCCAGGCTTTTCTGACAGCTGCATAACTGAAGGGAATCACAAGAAAAGAGGTAAAAAATTACAACTCCACACTAAATGGAGGCTTTTCCTGTCACTCGAGAGAGGAGCAGCGTGGGAGTTTAACCTTCCTCAGGGGACACCTTCCGTTCGGAATGTGCTCTCCGGGCGCAGACTTCGCTGCCCAAGAAGTTACAACCCTCCCTCCGGGTTTCAGGCACCCCTATAAACATCGGGGTTGTCCCAGCCTCAGAATCCACCTGTTCTCCTAAGCTGTTCGTATTCTCAACTATTGCGTATTCCCCCTAACTATGATCCCAAGATGGGGATGAAGAGGTGGAGGGGTGAACACTGGGGGCAAAGGCGGTGGATTTGCTTTTTTGCTTTTTTTAAACACAGTTAAACCACCCCACAACAGGAGTCTGTTTCTTCACTTATGCTTTCTGGCTAGTTTTATGATGTTTGCTTTTGTAGTTTGATAGGCCAAGATCTCCACAGAATGATCAACAGCCAATATTCTAGGAAGGTTGTGAGTCACGTGCCACGCAGCCCACTTCCCGGGGAAAGTGCGGCTGAAAGGCTGTGGAGGCAGCAGGAGGGCGGTGGTTGGGAGGCGCTACAGCCATTCAGGGCCTGCCCACCGGTCCTACATGGAAGGGAAACCCAACCCCACGCCAGCAGAACAGAGTCAACTGGCTGGTTCCAGAGGCTCAGACTGAACGTCAGGACAGAGTCCCGATTTCTCTCTCTGCCGCTTTCCCCTGTGAGGACTGTTACTCTCGGGCAGCTCCTGAGCGTCAGTTACCCCAGAAAAGAAGCGCCTCTTACCCAGGAGTGTTCTGAGAGGCGGACTTGGGCCGTGTGACACCCACCCCCACGCTGTGGCTGGGAACATGAGGCTCTCGATGGCCGCGCTTGGTCCTGGGGCGGGCGCAGGGGTCGGTGCGGTGGGGCAGGCGCAGGGGTCAGTGCGGTGGGTTTGGACAGAAATCTGGTCTCGTGGAGGACAGAAGTCACCGCTACAATGCCCCACTCCATGAAAGAATCATGAGCTACGACAGAGGCAGCAAAACACACTGTGCATGCAGACAAATCCACTTTGGTCAGACAGCAGGAGGGAAGCCAAAGAAGGTAAGGATATTGATTGCCAGCGTGGGAGTTCTTACTCAGCAGGCAAGCAGGCTCTGGGCTGTATTTTTTGTTTGTTTGCTTTTTGTTTTGTTTTGTTGTTTGTTTTTGTGCAGGGTGATGAGCAGTTTGAAACTCCAAGTTAGGAGCGTGCTCTGCTCTACTGTTTGCACAGATGAGTGTAAACCTATGTACGAGAAGTGGGAGGCCACCACAGGGTCATAAATGACAGGTGTTTAGGCCCAACCTGAGGCCGTGGCAGTGAAATCAGAGAGAGGAGAGGAAGACTGAGCCCCTCTGACGGGGAACTGCACGCTGCACCGATTTCACTCAGAGGCAGAAAGTTAAAGATGGAGAGAGGATAGCAATGCCACGAGTAAAAGTAGGAAGTGAGGCAGAAGAGTCCACTTGGCAGAGGTTTTGCTAATGGACATAACGCTAATGGGGCGGGAGGAGGGAGACAGCAGGCAGGCAGGTGAGGAGGTGGCCAGAGCTCAGTGAGGGGCCAGAGGCGGAGGGCTGGAGGTGGGGAGCCTACAGTAAGCTTGCAGTTGGGAACATGAGAATTGCAAGGTGTATGAAGGAGAGTGCATAGAGGTGAGCTGTGAAAAGACAGAACTCTGGAGAACCGGGAGGTAGGCAACAGAAGGAAATTAGGCAACTGATCATTGGGAGAGGGGGAACGTTGAACCTACCTGAGTCTGACAGGAGGGAAGTTTATATTCCCAAAGAGGAAATGATTAGACCTGCATGTTCCACATGAACTTCCAGTGTTGGCTCTGTATCCTTCCTTTCATAGTCTCCTTGTTCCTTCTCACAAGTGAATTGACAAACAAGATCCAATGAGCAGCCACAGAGGCTAACGGTTTATGGTTTTCTTAGCACCAGTTATTTCCACCGTGATCTAAGTTGTATTAGTTTGAGACCTGAGCTTCTTATCATTAGTAGTAGCATTTTTTTGGGCGGAGGGGGGATCTTCTCTCATTTCTCTAGAATAAAGACCAAATATTAAAATAACAGTCAAAGCACCACTGTTCCGCAGACAACTAAACTATTGTTGACAGGCAGGCAGTATCACTATGTTGATTTGGGGACAGAAGCACAAAATATGAACTTGGCACAGGAAAGGCCTGTGGAGGAGTCACTGTATGAAGGACACTAATGGGAGTTGTGTGACTATCAATGTATTTAAATTGAGGACTGCTTGTCCCCGAAGTCAAGGAAGAAGACATTTTCAAGGTTGCTTTTATTGTTTCATTTTTTCCCAAATATTCCTCTAAGCTTAGTATTTCTCAGGGCTTATCTTGAATGTCTTTTTTCAATCTCTATATTCAGGGTGATCTATAAGACCTTGTTATTCACCATCCACCCTATCCTCTGCCCCTAAACCTATGTACTTAGCTGCCTATTACATTATAGCTAACCAGAGTGTTCAGGCTAAGAACGCTGTTGGAAAGGGAGAAGATTCACATGGTAGATATTTTTGTTTTGAAGTCAAAGCAAAAAGTTAAAAGTATAGCCATTGATTCCAGAGTTGTACAATTTATATACATGACAAATTTCTAGTAGGTGGCAATAAAATCTCTACTTCTAATAAAATTAGTACAGGGTATGTTAAAACACTTGTCCAACATAAAGTGTTTTGGTTTTTTTTTAAAGGAACCCTTTCTGATGTGCACAAGGGCATGATAAGGCCTGTGCAGGCCTTGGCTCCATCGGGATGCTCCATGGCACCGACACCACTATTTCTCGTTCAGTGAGGTCCACAATGGCTCTCAACTCCTCCCCTTCCTTTCCATTTTCACGGCTAGATCCTGTGTTCAGACCCTCCCAACCCGATATCTTTGTCTGGGCCACTATTAACGATGCCTTTCAGATCTCTTTGCCTCATGTTCTGCTCCCTTCAGCCCACCAGGGGTCTTCAAACTACAGCCCTCGAGCCACATGCGGCCCGCAGAGGAGTCTGATCCGGCCCGCCAGGTGTTTTGGGCAGTGAGCGCAGCCGAGATGTTACAGTAGGAATTAGTAGTTCATATAGTCCGGCCCTCCAGCTCTCTGAGGGACCGTGATCTGGCCCCCACTTTAAAAAGTTTGAGGACGCCTGATAGACCGTCAGAGTCTTTCTAACATGATTCGAGCAAGTGACTTCACTGTTTAATAATCTTCTCATTCCCTACAGAATCCAATTTACACTCCCGAATACGGTATGGACTCTCCATGCCCTTCCTCTGCCCTCCTGCCTGCCAGTCCTTTGCTACATACACCCCATGTTCCAACTGGCACCACGTTTGATACAGTTGCAGGTATTTGTCTAGAACAGCTGATAGGTTGCCTAATGAATTCCAATTCATTCTTTACAAATCAACTCAATGGTCCTCCCATAAAATCTTCCCTGATCACCTCAGGCGGAGTTAACCATTGCCCTCCTTCATACTGCTGCTATGGCTAATTTATACCTTTATCATTGTTCTTTAAGAGTTGCAATTATTTTTGCATATGTATTTCACATTATGGATGAGTGAGCAGCTGAAGGTTATGGATTGCATTTTATAGATTCGTTTGCCCCTAATACCCAACATGGTAAAGTGGAACCTCCGTTCTCAAACTTGGGACTCAATTCATTCTAGAAGGCTGTTTGTGAAGAGATTTGTTTAAAAACCAAGTCATTTTTCCCGTTAGAAAGAATGTAAATTGAATTAATCCATTCCAGACCTTCAAAAGATTCTGTTTTAACCTTTCTTATATATAGTATAATAAATAAATATAAATAAGTACTTTAAAAACAAAAAGGACAGCCGAAACTGGTTTGGCTCAGTGGATAGAGCGTCGGCCTGTGGACTGAAGGGCTCCGGGTTCGATTTTGATCAAGGGCATGTACCTTGGCTGCGGGCACATCCCCAGTAGGGGGTGTGCAAGAGGCAGCTGATCGAGATTCTCTCTCATCGATGTTTCTAACTCTCTATCCCTCTCTCTTCCTCTCTGTAAAAAATCAATAAAATATATATTTTTTAAAAGAATAAATATCTTAAAAAAAAAAAAAAAGGACAGAGGAAGGACGGACACTGGTGTTGGGGAGACTATACCTACCACGTCTCCGGTGCTTTGCCGAAACCTCAGGCGTGTGGCCTTCTGGCCAAGCGTCCGAGATTTCCTACTGTTGGAGCCATCACTGTCTCCCTGGGGCTTGCAGCTTCCTGGAAGTTTGGTGTAGCTGAACTCAGAAAGAAGGCACATTCAGATTTGTACAGAAGTTATGATTCCAGGAAAGATTTTGAGGAGATGAGGGAGGAAGATTGGTATCTTTCAGAGTACAAAGTGATCTTGGAATGTAAAGAATTCCTTTTGAGTTGAATTCCATGAAAGTTTGCCACTGACCTGTGTTCCTAAACTATGAAACATGAATATTTGAGCTAAAGAATAGTCTCTCTTGGTAAATGAAATACTGTGGACAGTAAAAAAAATAAACTAAACTAAAATAAAAAAGAACATAAAATGTAAATGAAAATTTAACAAAAAGGAAATAAAATGTACAATACCAGTGAAAATTTACATACACACTAGAGCTTACCTTTAATGTTGAGAGCTACTGTGAGTGGAGAGGAGGGATGGAGGGATTGTTTGGAAGGGGAGACCCT
Source organism: Pipistrellus kuhlii (assembly GCF_014108245.1). Lineage (NCBI taxonomy): Eukaryota > Metazoa > Chordata > Mammalia > Chiroptera > Vespertilionidae > Pipistrellus > Pipistrellus kuhlii. The sequence continues at coordinate 29,975,490 of NW_023425404.1, read as the reverse complement.
TCCATAAGAAGGTCAGGTAGCTTTTCTGGGGTTCTTTCTCTCTCGTCTCTTTGCTTCACTAGAACTTGCTTCCTGCTCACTGGGCCTGTCTCACTAAAAACCTACCCTATGATGCTGAAACCGGTTTGGTTCAGTGGTAGAGCATCTGTCTGTGGAATGAAGGGTCCCGGGTTCAATTCCAGTCAAGGGATGTACCTTGGTTATGTGCCTATCCCCGGTGAGGGGTGTGCAGGAGGCAGCTGGTCGATGTTTCTCTCTCATCGACGTTTCTGGCTCTCTAACCCTCTCCCTTCCTCTCTGTAAAAAAAAAAAAAAAATCAATAAAATATATATTTAAAAAAAATATATTTTTTAAAAAAGCCTACCCAATGATGTTTGTTTTCGCTTGTGTTTTAACACTTACCTGAAGTGACACACTGCATTGTCATTGAACATGTTTATTGTTCGATTTGCTACTTGTCTTCATGATATTTCTCAACAAAACTTTGCATTTCTCCCCATTTCTTAAGTATTTCCTTTCTTTCTTTCTCTTTTTCTTTTCTTTCTTTCTTTTTTTTTTTTTTTTTGCTTGTTTGTTTTTGTTTGTTAATCCTCACCAAAGGATTTTTAAGGAGAGTAGAAGAGAGAGGGAAAGACAGAAACATTAAAACAAATCGATTGGTTGCCTCTTGAGTCCTGACCAGGGCTCCGGCCAGGGAAGAGCCGGCAACCAAGTACTTGCCCTTGACCAGAATTGAACCCAGGATCCTTTGGTCTACCGGCTGACACTCTATCCACTAACTGGCTAGGACCCAAGCATTTCCCTGATTAGTGAAGTAGGACTATCCTCCCACCCTCCACCTCTGAAGAGGGCTCCTCTGCTCCTGCCTGCGGCTGCTCCTCTGAAGGTCCTGGAGTTCCTTGGTGGACAGCTCAGTGTTGTGGTCCTCCGCCAACTCCTCCACATCACCACCATTCACCTCCAACCTGCAGACTTGCCCAGAGACACGGCATCCTCCACAGCCAACACGACTTGGCCTCAAAGCCTTCAAAATTTCAGCAATGGAGTCAGGCCACAATGCCTTCCAGGCTGATTACTGGTCTGGAAGACACTTCCCTCCAGGCTTTGTCTACGAGCCTCAAGCAAGTGAGGACGTTCAAGTGTTCCTTCCAGAATCCCCTGAGAGTTAACTGAGTTTCAGAGGTCACCTCAAAATGTCAGAAACAGTGCCTTTGTGTCAAGTTTCTTAAAATTAGAAATGACCTGCTGGCCATTTTCTTAAAATTATAAGTGACTGGCTGAGAGGAGCTGTTAGGCGGCCAGAACCTGGTAGTGATGAAGCTGTACTCTTCCACCAAGTCGGCCGCCAAGCCTGGAGGTGGGCAGGAGCATTGTCTGGTACAGGACATGCCCTGAGTGGCCATTGTTTTCCCCCGGAGGTATTCCTTCACACGTGGGGCAAACACTTCATGAATCCCCACAATAAAAAATTGCCTGGTTACCCAAGTATTGCTATCAGTTTTCCACATGACATTCAACTTGTTTTCCATGCGATTATTTTTTCTTGAAAACTTATGGGTTTTCAGAATGGTAGACGAGTAGAGGATTCAGTTTAGAGTCTGCACTCACATTCCCACACAACAATAACATCAGCCTGCCTTCAGGGGCAGTGACTCCTGCTGTGTGATGTAGGTCCTCTGGGGCATTTTCTTCCCGGAGAGGCCTGTCTCATCACAACCGGCCCTGCGCTGGGGAACAGATCTGCTGGCCTCCATGTGTTCTTGAAATTCTGTCTTAATATTATCAGCAGCTACTTTGTCAGAGCTCACAGCTTCCTAGTGCCTCACTATACTATGAATGCCATTTTCCATAAATTTGTCAAACCACCCCTTTCTAGCTGTAAACAAATCACTTTCAGCTCTTGTTTCAGGGTGTCCTTTAGGAGGTCAGAATGCAGCATCTTCACTTTTTCACATATCATTGCCTCCCAAATGCTGTCACCGGCTAACTGCTTTTCATATCCAACTCGATTGCTGTGATGGTTGTTTTGTGAGCACTTTCACACCCTTAGCAATATCAGCACACTTGATGGTCTCTTTATGTTTTAAAATTGTGCTAACATAGACTTCACCATGACACACTTGGTGGCCAGATCAGACATGCAAACACCTCTATCATACTTAGCAATTATTTCCTTTTAACGCTCTATTGTTGTCTTCACAACTCTCCTTTTCACTTTACTGCGATCACTAACCTTCCTAGGACCACAGGGACTTACTGTACATATTTAATAATAATACGTATTTAATGCACAGCAGCAAAAGCCAAAAACCCCACAAAAATATTCACAGCAAAACTTCCTGACACGCAAACAATGTGAGGGTCAGTGGAAAACTGACTCATACTTACGCATTCTCTCCTTTGCTTGCCGCCTGAGAGACGCTGGAGTGACTGACCATGCAGGTACCAGCATGAGAGGGCTGTCAGATGGAGAACCGGCTTTGTTAGATAACAGAGGCATTTTTCCACAAACAACTTGGTTTTGAGAACCAAATTTTTCAAGATGGGAGATGTTTGAGAACTGAGCTTTGACCATACTAATATGTATCCCAGACATCCAGCATAGTATATATTGTCTGAATTGAAAGTGAATCAACATGTGAAATGTTTCAGATAAGCGATGGGCAGTGGCTTTGATAAAGGCAGAAGGGTAGAAGGGGAGGTAAATGTGGGAAAACTTCAACAGCAACAAGCCATATTTCATCTGCTCTCACCTCTACAGGACTCTAAGAGTCTCCAGGAACTTCTCTGCTAGGTTCTGTGGCCTCCTCTAGTCTGCTGCATTGGGGGCTCTTTCTCTGTGTTGTTTGTTTCACTTTGGTATTACATTCTGCTGGGAAGTCCCAAATCAGTAATGCCTTTTCCCTTATTGACATTTTACAGGATCTTTTTGGGAACAGCAATCTCTAAAGAGGAGGCGAAGAAGTCCTGGTGGGACATAAAAGTAAATGACAGGCATGCTGCTGAGCGTGGAACCTCCCTTTTGACCAGGAGGCTTTTGTTTTTCCTGGACCACATACCGTGTTGTTTACTTAAGGAGACTCTGCACCTCCCTAATTTGTATGAGTTTACCTTTCTGAATCCTCAGAGTGAAGAGCAGAGGCTTATGCTGGGGAGATGCCTTCTTCCCTACCCTCATCCCATGTCACCTAGTTTAACCATCACTACAGTGCCATCCAGTAGATGGTGCTCTCATTTTACACAAAGGGACAAGGTTTAACTTGCCTAAGACACACAGCTAGATTAGATAGTAGTTTAGTGAGCCATTTCTCAAGATAAAAAACAAAATGTTTGAGCTGGGATGCATAAAAAGAAGGTGATAGGATTTAGAACTGAACTAGGGCTGTCTTCCAGAGCAAATTGGGAATTCGGTTTCTACCCACACTAAGCTTCTGATAGTCCCTCCTCGCCCTTGGACTTTCAGGTTAACAGCCAGAAACTCAACAAGACATAGAGTAATAGACTACATGTGGGTGTCAAATTCACACTACAGAATGAAAGTTCTGAACAACAGAATTAAAAAAAAAAATCCCTGTGACAAGATTTAGAAATGGCTATTTAAAATAAATATATTTTATTGAATTTTTTTTTTATTTTTTTTTTACAGAGAAGAAAGGAAAGGGATAGAGACATCCATGAGAGAAAAGCATCTATCAGCTGCCTCCTGCACACCCTCTACTGGGGATGTGCCCACAACCAACGTACATGCCCTTGACCAGATTCAAACCTGGACCCTTCAGTCTGCAGGCCAATGCTCTAGCCATTGAGTCAAACCAGTTAGCATGCCCTTGACCGGAATCAAACCTGGGACCCTTCAGTCTGCAGGACAATGCTCTAACCACTGAGCCAAACCAGTTAGGGCTAGAAATAGCTATTTTAAAAGCACATTATTGTACCTACAGTCATAAATGGAACTGAAATCCAAAGACATTTTCTGGTTAAACATTTATTATTTATGGGAGTGTGAAACTTGTTTTTCCTGTTTGTAGGTTTCAAGAGATCAGGCCTATGTTCCATTTGAATGATATGCCAGAAGATTATTTTTTGCATGTATTCTGAGTGTAAATGTAATGCTTCCCATCTAAGTTTTGGATAAAACATGCTATTTTTACTTGGAAGGACCCTAATATGCAGTTGTACTGTGTGTACAGTACAATGGGTTTTCAGAACACATTCCTAAAAGAGCAAGGTCATTTATTGAATGTAGATACATGAAATTGTTTGTATTGTATACACATAACTTGGACAGTGATTTATCAAAGCCATAATGAGCCAACATGAAGACCTGGAACTCAGACTGTTAATGCATGGGCTCAAGTTAACAAATGGGAATAAAAGTTAACCTTTAAAAGTTTACACCAACTGTGTTTAAGAGCACTGAGCCATTAGAGGTCTAACAGACTGCCAGTGGTTCTTTATTAGCACGAATACCATGAAGGAAATGTGCTAACTACTGAAACATCCAAGCCTCTAAGAATTGCATCTAGAGTAGCTTTTCCAAAAAACCTTTTTGTTTTGTTTTGCAAGGAAGAAATAGCAGTTTTCAACCATGTGAATTTTAAAGTAAACTTACTCTTCATCAGAATGTTACTGTATTATAGGTAAGTAATAAGTGTTTCTAAAAACTAAGACTATTTAGTGTTCATGACAATCTTTTCCATCAATGGAAAACAAAAAGGTCTTGAAAGTTTAATATAATGTAGTTAAGCAGGTGCCACTTTTTGCTGTCTGGTAGAGAAGCAGATACAATTCAAGGTTCTGACCTTCATTCTTGTCTGTTGGTACACAGTTTAAAAGATTAGTTAAGCTAAGTTACTGTATCCCACCACATATTCTTATCACATGGTAAAAGATAGTTTATTCAGAAGGCAACTGCTACAGAGCATTTTAGGGTCATCTTGCTCCTTTAAGAGTTAATTCAACTAAACTCTGAAAATGGTTATGCAGATACATCAAGTCCCAGACTTCAAAAATAATGACCTCCTGCTGTACTTTGCCTGCTATCTAATTGGTCTCAGTTTAACAGACATAAGAACCAAAGAAGGAAGAACTGGCTAAGAATCCAGGGCAATGGAATCTCCAGCCAGAAAGCCCAGACTCCCGTGTTTAGAAATGAGGATTTTTTTTCTGTCCCCACCCTTTACAAATGATTTTTAGATAGAGAGGAAGGGAAAGGTAGAGGGAGAAAGATCAATGTGAGAGGGAGATGTCAATTGGCTGCCTCCTGCACACCCCCGACCAGGAATTGAGCCCACTAACCCAGGCATGTGTCCTGACCAGGGAATCAAACCAACAATCTTTCAGTGAATGGGTCAATACTCAACCAGGTCACACCGGTCAGGGCTCTGAATACTCAAGGAACATGCTTTAGAACCATAAAAATGAACACCAAAGGTTCTCTTCCACCATGATTTCTTTCTTTCTAAAATTGTTCACTTGTTCAAATCACAGCACTATGCAAGTGTTCTCCACCTCCTCCCGCCGTGGTGGAGGAGTGATGTTTACATGGGTCCTATGCTGTCAAACAGATGCTCACATTTTGCACTGCATCACAGACAGAAATTAATTTGCATTATTTACATTTCCCAGTCCCCACATGTAAAATAATTCCACTCCAACTATAATCACAACTTTTATAGGACAATTACATGTATCATATGTATTCTGATTTAATCCCTATGGTGAACTATGAAGTAGATGCTACCGTGTTTCCCCGAAAATAAGACATCCTCCGAAAATAAGACCTAGCACGTGGAAAGATAAGACATCCCCTGAAAATAAGACCTAGTGCAACTTTGGAAGAAAAAATTAATATAAGACACTGTCTTATTTTTGGGGAAACAGGGTATTATGATTGTCAACTTACATGTGAGGAAACAGAGGCACACAGAGTTTAAGTAACTTCCTCAAAGGTCACACAGCTAGTAATGGCAGAACTGGGATTCAGACCCAGATAATCAGGCGCAGAGCCTGTGCTCTGACAACACTCTGTTTTCAGAATGCACATAAACATTATAAAGAGGATTTGCTCTAACATTTTTAAAGTTTACTATTTTCAAAACTATCTTGTTAATAATCTATACATATAAAAAGCTAATATGCTAAGTGTTTGACTGTTCGACCGGTAGCTATTATGACCACTGACCACCAGTGGGCAGATGCTCAACACACAGTCATGGAAACATGGAACAGACTGATGAATCTCAGAGGGAAAGGGGGAGGGAAGCAGGTGGAAGAAATTAACCAGAGATTTTATATGCATACAAGAGGCCCGCTCAACCTGGCCTGCACCCTCTTGCAATCTGGGACCCCTTGCCAGTTTGGGCCGATCCCCACAGCCCAGGCTGAGGGACCCGCCAGCGCATGAACCTGTACATCGGGCCTCTAGTCAGTTACATAAATTGAATTATATAAAATGCGTCTCACAATCAATGGATACACTAGATCTTTACAGAACTCCACCAACACATAAGACCTAAGACAATGTCTTAAATGACCTCAAATACTAACAGTTTTAACCTAACTGGTAAAAATGATTTGAGAATTCCCCGCTCAAAATAAATATGTTGCTTTTCCATTACTTGATTTTCAGTAAAATTTTGTTGCTCATTGTTTTCCCTGTAGTTGTATTAACCTGGAGGTCTCCATGGTATAAAAACTGGACAGTCTACGTTTACAATGTTTATCTATCTATAGAAAAGGCTAAGTGACCAACCAACCATCCATCCATCTCTCTGGCTGGCCGGTACATATGACATGCACTGGCAATTTAAAAATAAATGTTGACTCACACATGTATGATATATATAAAGTCCCGCTGGCACCAATCACATGCATATGTTTCGATCTGTCATTGTCAATCGTGAATTTGGTTGTTTTTGTTGACATTCTGAAGCTGAAAGAAAGCAAAGGTGTCATAAAAATATATCCAAACATATGAGTCTTTGTCCTAAAAATGAGCATGTTCATAAATTAAAGAAATTTTGGGTATATTCCATGGAGATTTTCACACCTATTTGAGTGATGATTTTATTGATTCAACAGATGATGCTGAAAAGGAAATTTTTCTCATAGAAATTCTTAATACAATAGTATTACTCCTTCAGGAATGCCATGTCATAAATTAAAATTGAAAGTAGGTGCAATCATCATGCTATTGAGAAATCTTAATAGTAAATGGGGTCTTTGTAATGGTACTAGATATATTACCAAAAGATTGTGACCTAACATAATCAAAGCTGAAGTATTAACAGGATCTGTGGAAGGAGAGGTGGTTCTGATTCCAATAATTGATTTGTTCCAGGATGACACTGGCCTCTCACTTAAATTAATTCAAAGACAGTTTCCTGTGATGCCAGCATTTGCAATGACTATTAATAAATCACAAGGACAGCCGAGACCGGTTTGGCTCAATGGATAGAGCGTCGGCTTGGGGACTGAAAGGCCGGGGTTTGATTCCAGTCAAGGGCATGTACCTTGGTTGCGGGCATATCCCTAGTAGGGGGTGTGCAAGAGGCAGCTGATCGATGACTCTCTCATCGATGTTTCTAACTCTCTATCTCTCCCTTCCTCTCTGTACAAAATCAATAAAATATATTTTTTAAAAATAAATAAATAAATAAATAAATAAATCACAAGGACAAACTCTAGCCAGAGTGGAAAATTCCTACCTGAACCTGTTTTTGGACATGGTCAGTTATAGGTTGCTTTCTCTTGAGTTTGAAGAGCATGTGATGTTAAAGTTGTAAATACTTCATCACAAGGGAAATTAGTCAAGCTCTCTGAAAGTGTTTTTACTATTAATGTGGCACACAGGGAGATATTAGAATAAGTTTAATCAATTTATCATTGTTTTTAACAATGTTTTTATATCATGTTTTTGTTGTTTATATTTCATGTCTTTGTTGTTGTTGTTATATCATGTTATTTATTAATCAATCAATAGAGGCCCAGTGCATGAAATTCATGCATGTGTGGAGGGGTGCCCCTCAGCCCAGCCTGCACCCTCTCCAATCTGGGACCCCTTGAGGGATTTCTGATTGCCCATTTAGGCTCAATCCCACTGAAGGGGGATAAACGGGCAGTCAGACATTCCTCTCATAATCCAGGACTGCTGGATTATGCTTGCCTGTCTGCCTGCCTTTAACTGTTTCTGCCTGCCAGCCTGATCACCCCCTAAGCACTCCCCTGCCAGCCTGGTTGCCCCCAACTACCCTCCCCTGTAGGCTTGGTCACCTCTAACTGCCCTCCCCTTCAGGCCCTGTCCCTCCCAACTGACTCCCCTGCTGGCCATCTTGTATTCACATTGGGGAAGCCATCTTTGATCACATGGGGGTGGCCATCTTGTGTGTTGGAATGATAGTCAATTTTCATATTACTCTTATTAGATAGGATTTTCACATACATTTTACTAATTTTATTTAATCTTTGACACTTCTATTATAGAGAAAAGGTGAATAGTGATACTAAAATATTTCTTCTAATTTCCTTTCAATGTGCATGAATCCATGCATCAGGCCACTAGTTATCAATGAATCGAAAACTTTCAAATTCTGATGTTTCTTGAAGAAAAACTGAAAGTCAAATAGCTGGCCAAAGATCACAGAACATCAGTCTTTGATGTAACAGCTACTTACAATTCTAGTGAGGAAGATACACTGACTTGAAAAACTAATTAAAATTAATTAGTAGTTTCAAGTACCTCAGATATAAAATCTTGCATTATATAAAAGGTATCTCCAAGGTGAATTTAATTTTTAGAACTTGAATTTAGCCTCTTAAATGTCTGTCTCTCATAGAAGATTGCAGAAAAATGGCTTATGAATCGCAATTTATGTAGCTTTATGAGACATTCAAAAATTCAAAAGGCATATAGAATACAATGGACAAAAGATAAATCAAATATAATTTCATAAGAAAAAAATTACACTGTTTCACTTATACTGTTATGATTATGTCCTTCCCCAAATTCATATGTTGTAACTTATTCTCCCAATGGGATGGTATTTGGAGGTTGGGCTTTTGTAGATGAGCAGATCATGAAGATGAAGCTCTCATAAATGGGATTAGTGCTGTAATACAGGAACCCCAGCCCTGGCTGGTGTTTCTAAGTGGTTAGAGCGTCAGCCTGAGCACCAAAGGGTTGAGGGTTTGATTCCTGATCAAGGGCACATACCTCGGTTGCAGGAACATCAATGTGTATTTCTCTCTGACCCCCTTCCTTCCAGTCTCTCTTAAAAAATCAACAAAAAATATATCCTTGGATGAGAATTAAAAAAAAAAAAAAAAAAAAAAAGGAGGGGGATCTTAGGGAGATCACTTGCCTCTTCTGCTATGTGAGGTTATAGTGAGAACAGCTGCTCATAGGAAATAGGCACCTTGATCTTGGACTTCCCAGCTTCCAGAATTGTAATAAATTTCTGTTGTTACTTATACATCCAATTTATAGTAATCTATTATAGCAGCCCAAACAGACTAAGATAATCACGTTATAGTGTGAAAGTAAGTCATAATAGTTAGGTAGGATTACTCTGTAAAACCTAATATAATTCATCTTTTAAATGCAAGTGTGATTCCAACCGTGATTCCATTTGAAAATATTCTTTTTTAACAACTTCCTTTCTATAAATTAAAGACAAAGTCAAGCATCGCCACCTACAGGGGACCTTTAGAAAAACAAGTCATGTTTCCATGACTCATTTCTCAAATGATACATCTGTAAGCTGAGTTTAATATTGTATTTGGCATCATATGTCATATATCAAGAAATTTTCAGGAAAAGGGTAAGAAAAATTTGAAAGATATACTATGTTAAAAAAATCCAATTACCAATCATTCTGGATTAATACTTCCTAAAATAATTAATAACCTAACCACTCCCAAATTCACCAAACATATGATCTGTGGATCCTTCTTTGGTTATGAACTAGAGCAGGTTAAGATTCAAAGCTATGCTGAAACCGGTTTGGCTCAGTGGATAGAGCATCAGTCTGTGGACTGAAAGGTACCAGATTCAATTCCGGTCAAGGGCATGTACATTGGTTGCAGGCACATTCCTGATAGGGCAGCGTTTTTCAACCGCTGTTCCGCGGCACACTAGTGTGCCGCGAGATGTTGCCTGGTGTGCCGTAGGTGCAGACAAGACAAAAATTTTATAATTTTTCACTATTTTGTTTACTTAATATTTCATAATAAAGTAATTATAAAATACTTTCTTTGTGTTTATTTGATTCCTATTCAAGAGAATTACTTTATATATAGTCAATATAGGCACAGAGTTAAATTTTTTAACATTTTCTAATGGTGGTGTGCCTCGTGATTTTTTTCATGAAACAAGTGTGCCTTTGCCCAAAAAAGGTTGAAAAACACTGCGATAGGGGATGTGTAGGAGGCAACTGGTCAATGTTTCTCTCTCATCAACGTTTCTAGCTCTCTATGGAAAATCGATTATGTGTGTGTGTGTGTGTGTGTGTGTGTGTGTGTGTGTGTATATATATATATATATATATATATATATATATATATATATATTTCAAAGCTATGCAGCCTCAAAGATCCTTAGTTGTAACTGGTATAGAGTGGCAATACCTGTTAATGATTTTCTTTTTCCAGCTATTGATTTCCCCTTTCTACTTTATTATCACCTTTACTTTCTTGGCCAGATTCTCTAAATTTTGAGCTAGTCCATTTCTAAAGCTCAATGTTTTTTTTAATATCTACTTCATAGTAGATTCTACATTGAATTCAAAGCTCTTTTCCTCCCTATGCAGTCTAGGTCCACTCTAATCATGAATAGTTTGTTTTTATATTTCTCCTCCCTTTGCTCTCTTCATTTTGGGAAGCAGATGCCGTTTCCTTATAGCAGTAGCCCTCAATTTAGGCTACACACTAAAACCATCTGGAGCCCTTTAACAAAAATACCATGCCTCTGATATAATTGGACTCAGATGGGGCCTGAATATGGCTTTTAATTTTCAAGGTGATCCCATGTGTAGCTTAGTTTGAGAAACTGTCTTACTGTGGGGGTTCCCTAATTGGCTATAGCCATGTTCTGATAAGTGCCCTAGGGATTTCATGGTGCACAGTGCAACCTGAGCAGCTCCACCCAGCACTGGCTATCCTGAGATCTGTTTGCTATATTCAGCCAATTGGCATCACACCTCACTCACCTGTTGCACCTGCCTTTGAACCTCCTCAAATTGCCACACAAGTTCTCTAGCCCCCAATTCACATATCATCTCTCTCAGGCTGGCAGGATCAGTCTCCAGTAACTCTGCATGACAGTCCCATTACCTCTCCAATTCCATTCCTGGGCTCTGGATACAACAAATGTGCAGATCTGCTGGGTAAACACATCCAACCAGGTGGAAAAAATGCTGATCTGCCCTTCTTGGAGGCATCCCAAATTTTGAATTATTCTCAGGCCTTCCTCCCATGGTTTCTAAGAGCAGATGCCCCACTTCCTCCTCAGGACATTCCTCTACAATGTGCTCCTCCCAAAGAGCCCCAGGCTCCCTGGCCGTGTCGGGGACGGTGGTGCATGTTGTATGTATGAACTGGCGCCTTTCAGTAAGCCCTGCAGCGCTCACTGGTCCAAACCACTGATCGTAGAACGTGGAGACCTGGTAACTTTTAACTCCCACTTTGGCCTTATTCCAGAATAGGGAAAAATCCTACTTGACTTTCTTTAAAAAAAAATAAAATATTTTATTGATTTTTTTACAGAGAGGAAGAGAGAGGGATAGTTAGAAACATCAATGAGAGAGAATCATCGATCAGTTGCCTCCTGCACACCCCCACTGGGTACATGCCCTTGACCGGAATCAAATCCAGGACCTTTCAGTCCACAGGCCAACGCTCAATCCACTGAGCCAAACCGGTTTTGGCCCACTTGACTTTCTGTTACAAATTACTCTTAACTCTACAGTTAGACATTTAGGTCAGTTCCCCAGAAACAGTGATGGATGTATGAAAATGACTTAAGATGTTAAGTAAATGACTGGGAATAGGATGGGAAGGGGAGAAGGAACACACAAGTGTGATTCTGGCCAAGTTGAACAGAGCCTGACTCCTCCAGGAAGTTTTGGAGTGTAAGGTACACCTGTCCGAGATAAAGGAACTGGCCTTTTATACAGGAATGTCAAGGGGGCACTTTAGGCCCAAAACCCACAGGTAGACAGTATATCCTGAAGAGGAGGGTGAAAGGATCTGAGTAATCTGGGTGCCCTATTACAGCTGGTCAATATCAAACTTAGCTTTACAAGTTTCATAATGTTATAGAACAAGCTAGGAAGTGATAATTAGTCCTAAGACTTCACTAATAACTGGTGCTCTCTGCAACAAAGTATCACATATTTAGGTTATCTAACTGCTTAATAAAATGCTAAGGACAAGATGAACAAAGTATTCGAAAAAGAACAGTAAAACAAACTAAAGACTAAAGTGAGCCTGAAGGAAAACTGTTCTCGTGTTATTCTTAATTTCTCTACAGAGGGCTGCTTGTCTTTCTGGAAAGCAGTTATCTGCTTTAGACATTCATTTTCTTCAAAGCCATTTCTGAAGCATTAAAGAAAAATCACAAGACCTCAAAAAAAGTATTTTATTTTTATTATAATTTCTAATCCTCAAATGAGGATATTTTTTCCCATTGATTTCAAAGGGAATGGAAGGGAGGTAGGAGAAAAAAACATGGACACGAGAGAGACGCATTGATTGGCTGCCTCCTACTGGGGCTCGGGAAGTGTGTGTCCTTGACTGGGTATTGAACCCACAACCCTGCAATCTGTGGATGGACACTCTAATCACTGAACAAAATTGGCCAGGGCAAGAATATTTTAACACATAAAATGTGCCACCTAGCACCAATGCCTGTAAGTACCAGAATTCTATAGTTTATCATTACTCTATATAACTGGTGGTGAGACTTAAGTTCTTGACAGATCAGTCTGTGAGCAGATGATTATCATAACATAAAAAGACTACACAGAATCAAAACCATTTGCTAAATGCATAGAGAATTACATTTGCAGTTACAGTGGTTTTTAGCCATTTTCCCCTGGAAGATTATATGAGAAAAGTGAACCAGCCTGAAAATGGGCTTTTCATTTTCACTCCAAGCCCCTTTCTAATCTCATGATTTCTTAACTTTCATTCTTACTAACTCACTGCAGTATGATTTACTTCCTCATGTATGGCAGAGGAACAGAATAAAACCTTGGCCAATGTAACTATCCAAAATACTTTGGGGCTTTTTTAACGTGAAAGAACATTTAAGTAGTAAAGCTATCTTAAAAGCAACAAAGTGGAAGATACATGATAAAAACCACTGCATAATTGTTAAAATGAAAACCTTTTAAATTTACTTATCTTGAAGACAAACTAAAATTTACTGATTTGAATTTAAACTTTATTATAGCAATATATTTTTTTCTTTAGAAACTGGATCAATTTATTTCATTTCCAGAAAATAAACCAAGTCAACCATGAAGCTTCACTGTTTATTTTTGGCAGACTTTAGGCTAATCTCAATACCTGTTTTTATTTGAGCAGTGACTAATACACAATGTTTCTTATAAGCAGAACTTGATACTGAGCTAAAAGTAAACTATGTTGGATTTCAGGTCCATTTGCTGGCAGACCGGCAGTCATTTTCTGTTTTGCAGGCAGCCCATGGTGGTGGTTGTCTATTATCAGATCTCTAAAGACATGCTGGAAAAATCTGTGAACACAATCTTCCCATGCTCCATTCACATCTTTAGCTTACCCAGGTTGTTAGAGGCTTGGGTAAGATGATTAAAGATTTCACGATGGAAATTTCTATAAGAAAAAAACAAACAAACCCAGAAACTTTACAGAATGAATTATTACAAATGAAGTATTTGCTGGGTACTTAATACTAGGTAATAGCCTACTAATGTCTAAATGCAATACAAATGAACCACCATGGATAATGTTTAGAGATGATTCTTTGCCGATACCTAAAGCACAAGTAACCAAAGAAAAAACAGATATATTCAACATCATCACAATTAAAAACCTTTGTGCTTAAGGACATACTATAAAAAATGAAGAGACAACTTAAAGAATGGGAGGAAGTATTTGGAAGTTATGTATCCAGTAAGAGTCGAATATTTAGAATGTATAAAAAACTTTTACAACTATAATTTCTTCGTACCTACTAAAATGGCTATAAAAAAAAGATGGACAATGACAAGTATTGGTGAGGACATGGAGAACTGGGACCCTCACACATGGCCAGTAGGAACATAAAACATTTTAGTAGCTCTGGAATAGTTTGGCAATTCCAAAAGTTAAACAAAGTTCCCATCAGACCTGGCAATTCTATTTGAGGAACATACCAAAGAGATTTGAAAACATGTCATACAGAAATGTTTATATGCATATTCATAGCAACATTATTCACTGGAGCCAAAAAGTGAAAGATACTAAAAGGCCTTTTAACTGGAGAACAGATGGATAAGGTATTGTGTGTCCATACAAGGAAATATTATTCAACTATAAAAAGGGAGTTAAGTGCTGATGTGTGTTACAACATAGCTGAATCTAAAAACATCGTCCTGAGTGAAAGAAGTCAGACCCAGGAAGCCACAGAGGGTGTGATTCCATTTACTGGTATCTCCTGCACATTCCTGTGGAACCTTTTATGAGCTGAAATGGCATAAAGTAAAAAGTATCCCTGCTTTTGCATTATGCCACTTCATTTTTACGAAAGGCTACACTACCTTAGTACTCATTTTCATTAAGCAAAAGAAATCCAAAGAGAATGTTCGCTTTTATAGAAGCCATTACCATACGATTATGTAAAAGGTCTTTTGTAAAAGCAAAATGGCATAACATGAACTTTCTGAAAGCAAGGGATTCCTATATACGATGAAATGGTCAGAATATGCAAATCCAGAGAGACAGAAAGAGATTTGTAACCACAAATTAGGTGCTGGGGGGCAGCAGACACGGGAAGTGACCACTAATGAATACAGGGCTTCTTTTTGGGGTAATGAAAATGCTTAAAATTAGAAAGTCGTTTCCGGCTGGCATGACTCAGGTTTGATTCCTAGTCAGGACACATGCCCAGGCTGTGGGCTCTGTCCTCAGCAGGGGGCCTGCAGGAGGCAGCCTATCAATGATTCTCTCATCATCATGTTTCTCTCTTTCTCTTCTTCTCCCTTCCTCTCTGAAATCCATAAAAATATATTTAAAAAAAATTAGAAAGTGGTGATGGTTGTGCAACTCTGTGAATATACCAAAAACCACTTTAAAAGGGTAATTTTTATGGTACATGAATTATATCAATTTTTTAAAAAAGGAATTATTCTTTGCCAAATTAAAGCCTTTATATTTAGAAAACAAACTCATTATGCCTAAAAATATTCTACTTTTAAAACGACACCACAACTTCGAATAAGGACACATATAATACCTTAATAAATAAATTTTTAAAAATGGACTCTTCTTAAGGCATAAACCATTTTTTCTTTGTATCTCCAGCATCATGCCACGTAAGTTTGTTGATTTGAATTATTAATCCCACCAATCCTCTTACTTTATAGTCCTAACATCTAATATTGATCTCAAAAATTACAAGTTATTTGCTTTTGACCAGAATTTACATAATCAGAAAACTTCATCATGAACAAATTCAAAACAAAGATAACAGAAAAAAAATGTGCTAAATTTAACATCCTAAATTCATAAAATTAATCATGTCCCTGCTTTATACCAACCAGTCACATACAGAAGGTGCTGGGATAAAAATAGACACAATTCTTCCTTTCTACAGACTCAAACTCTAGGCTAGGGGTGTCGAACTCAATCAGAGAAGGGGCCAAAATCTAAAATCCAGCCTAAATCGCGGGCCGAATGGTTTACTGAACAGTCATAAACTGTCATTGTGATGGAAACGTAGCGGAGTGCAGTGATGACAGCGCGGTGCGGGCCACATTGCAAGGCCTGGCGGGACGGATTTGGCCCGCGGGCCTTGTGTTTGACACATGTGCTCTAGGCATTGCAGTGGCAACCTGCATAAAATGTAATTGTAGTAAGAAGGAAAGGAAGCAGCAAAAGGGGAATATACATAAAACAGTGCATTTCTCATTATCAGACAGGTCTTATGTTTTACTTTAAAATTTTTTTTTCTTTATTAAAGTGTAGATGACATAAGTATTATATTAGTTTCAGGTGTACAACATAGTGATTTGACATATAACTTTCCTGACAAGGAATTAAATTTGAACTACAGTGGTGAAAGTGCCGAATTCTAGCCACTAAACCACCAGGGAAGGGTTGTTATGTTTGACTATTAAAAAATTCTGAATGGTTGAATAAAGTTCACAAAGATCAGAGCTGGCATTTTAAACTCTCTAATAAAAGATACCAGAAACTTATAAATAGCTAAGTCACCTGTCTGAAATAATGCCCGGTTTTAAAGCTGTATAATTTACAGCTGGACAGGACCTGTAAAGAAGCCTGCCTTAGAGGAAGAGCCTGAGGCCGGAGTCCAGACCAACATCTACACCACCTACAGGCTGAGACAGTGTTCAGCTACACAAACTCCACAGAGGATAAAGAGCCAGGAATGTACAGTATTTACCGATTTTTTCTTTCTGAAGTATAAAATATGAATATCTTCACTTCGATATTCTTCATCATGCTTTTCCAAAGGAATTTTTTCAAAGTCAAAGTCTAGTTGAAGGAGCTATAAATTTAAAAGAGATATACTTCAAATTCAATAATATGAACTGTCCTGTGTTGAGAGAAGTCAGAATAGTGGAGTACTGACTGGGAAGGGACACACTGGGAGCCTTTTGAGACTGTGAAAATGTTCCATGTCCTTATGCTGGGTAGAAATTACATGAAAAATTGAGTTGAACACTTGAGATGAACTTTAAAAAACACTGACCTGAGTGACAGAAGCCAGACTCAGAAAGCCACATAGTGTAATTCCATTTACAAAAGCATTTTACATATTTTATGTATCTGATACATTTTAACTCAATTGGAACTGTTTAACAATACAAAACTTGCAATGATAAAGTTTCAAGAGCTCATTAACATTCCTCACATTTAAGAGAAACATAAAAATAGTCCAGCCTGGTGGTGGCTCAGTGGTTGAATGTCCACCTATGAACCAGGAGGTCAGGGTTCAATTCCCTGCCAGGACGATTCTCTCTCAACATTGATGTTTCTATCTATCCCTCCCTCTCCCTCTGAAATTATATATATAAATTAAGAAAACCCCACATAAAAATAAAAATATTTTAACATATATCTGAAGCAGAGTCATATATTTATTTTCTCATTTAACCAAAGTAGTCCTTTCAGTGAATAAAACTGCAGGGCTATATATACAGGGGTAGGCAAAAGTAGGTTTGTAACTGTGATTACACAAAACAGAGTTTATTCTCTCTTTTTTTAAATAGATTTTTAAAAAACTGATTTTCAGAGAGAGATGAAGGGAGAGGGAGAGAAACATCACTCAGCTGCCTCCTATTATATATATACCTCCTACCAGGGGTAGAGCCGGAAACCTGGTCTGGGTCCTGACTGGGAATTGAACCAGCAATCTTCCAGTGCAGAGGACACCGCTCAGGACACCTGAGCCACACCAGCCAGGGCTAGAGTTTGTTCTTCTATTGTTATTTATTCATAATTGTATTATTTTCCATATGAACAACTATAAACCCATTTTTGCCCACCCCTGTATGAACCACTTATAATGTGATGGATTTTGTGCATTAAAGGGATTGGGCCGGCTGAGTGGCTTAATTGGTTAGAGTGTTTTCCTATACACCAAAAAGGTTGAAGGTTTGATTCCTGGTCAGGGCACATACCTAAGTAGTGGGTTTGATTCACGGTCAGGGTATGTATAGGAGGTAATCAACCAGTGCTTCTCTCTCTCATGGATGTTTCCCTCCCACCCCCTCTAAATCCAATGAACATATCCTTGGATGAGGATTAACAAGTAAATAATTAAATGAATAAATGTTTGGGTGAAACACATCAAATGGTTGCCTCCTGCACTCGCCCTGACCAGGTTGGGCATCCAAGCCTGCAACTGAAGTATGCGCCCTGGACTGGAATTGAACCCGCAACTCTGTTCACAGGCCAACCCTCTAACCATTGAGAAAAATGGCCAGGGCTGTGATTTTTTATGTTAAAAAACAAAACAAAATCAAACCCCGAAAACATAAGATTATCTTGGTTAAAGCTTCCACAAAAAAGTAGATAAACACAGAAGTAAAAACATACCATGTTTCCATGATGTACACACATATATATAAAGTATGTTCCCCAAAGCCAACATATTTAAATAAGGAAAACATTTTCTCAGAAAAGACGAGGGCATCATTATTATTATTTTACCTTGTTTTTTATATATTAGATCAACTAACTAGAAAATAAAAAGGAATAAAGGATAAAAAAAGATGAAAAAGAGGGAGAGGACTTAAAAGAATGATGGGCTGTTAAGAATCCTCCTTGGGTTCCTACAACCAGAATGCTTTCCTGACTCAAAATTACCGTAATATACTTAAACCATCATACAGGGCTCCCTGAAGGATAATCACTACAAAGACAGATGTAGTAGAATACCCACCTCAAAATACTTTTTCTCAATTTCTGGATTTTTCCCCATTGTTCGCTGTTCATAACAACATATAATACAAGTCTCAGATCCACTGAGATCTTTTAGAGTTTTCAACAGCGGCTCCAAAGACTGTTCAAAAAAGAATTATATTTTTACTGTGAAAGGGAGGTAAGGAAGGTGGAGCAATAATTGTATCTCCCCTACAATTTACCCATCTTTGAATCAATCCAACAAAGTACAAGTAGTTAAGACTCTAATAATTAGTAAACTTTTTTTTTTTTTTTAGTAAACTCTTAACTATGTATTGACTACAGTTTCTAAAGGGTTCAAATAATTGCATTTTCAAGATCCCATGGGAAAACAAATGGAATTGACTTTTTAAAATGTTAATTATTTAACTAGGGATTTAAATAATCAACAGTTTATCTACAAAAGCAAGTCTGACCTAATCTGAACATAAGTTGGCTAAATGTTCATTATTTCTTTAAAAAATGAGTGATGTCTACAATTTGCACAAGTTGATAATTTTTAAAAATCATACTGTGAGTCTAATAAATCTTGCCATAGAACAATGAATTCCTTACAATGCAATTTAATTCTCAGTATCTTGATTAACATGTTCACTAGGAACAGCTAAGTAAAAAAAATAATAATCTTAAATCAAAATCAACATGATTACAGGCCTGTATTCCCTGGTGACCTTAATTTCTCTTTATTGTGTCATTAACTATAGGGCAAATATCCTGAATTCAGATATCCTAAAGTGTGAAGAGATGTGTGCTCCAGAATCTAGGAAATACGGTACATCTTCTAAACAGACTTCTCTCATTGAATTTTTACCTCTTCGTAGTATATGCAGTCGGCCATCAGTATGTAGTCTGGCGGAGAAGGAAAGTCTTCTATTTCTTCCCCCCTTAAAAATGCCAACGAAATGTTTTAACTGTTGCTTTAATAAGTAAAATATTTTTGTTTGAAAAACAAGACCTTGAAGATCTCTTTTCTATTAGCCATTATTTTAGTAAAACGCAATTTAAAGCAAACTACAAATTGTTATTAAAACAAGCCGAAAGGCCATACAAACCATTTCAGTACCTTGGCTTGAACAGAACCAGTGACAAGATGCTTGTTCATATTAATATTCATCTTCAGCAAGTCTTGCAATTCCTCAAGATCGGTGACTACAACATCTGCCCTACAAAATAACGTCGACTGAGACGTAGGCAGCCGGTGGGAAGCTAGTAACCAGCTTCCAAACCACGAGGGGCCCTCCCGCCAGCGCTTACCCGAGGGTCGCGGCCATGAGCCCCACGGCCCCGGTGCCGGCGCCCAGCTCCAGCACCGACCGCCGGCGCAGCGCGTGGGCCCCGTCGCCGGCGAACGCGGGCGTCTCCAGGTATTTAGAGAGAACGATGGCGGCGTCCCACACCACGCAGCCCACGCCGCCGGAGCTGTACTGCTGCAGTCGTAACGCCGTGCCATCTCTCTTCTCCAAAACTCGCACGAAGTTCCCCAATGGGTCCTCCGCCGCCGAGGACTCCAGAGCAGCCTCCATGGCTGCCCGGCAACAGAATGCGGCGCACCAAGTGACGTCACGCCCCGCGCCTCCCCCTGAGGCCCCGCCTCTCGAGGGCCCCCGCGCCCCCTAGTGGCGGAATTAGAGCCTCGCGTTACCAGCAAAGGCACAAAGCCGCGAGGCAGGTTACCTGGGCGTGGCCAGCGCCGGCCGCCAGCTTCCCGCAGCCTCACTCCCCTAGATTATAAATCTGGCTCAATGAACCGGCAGTTTAAATCACTTTTCCAGACAAAGAGAGTAATTTAATCTGCTCTTTAAAATACAAAGTCAATCTCAGAATGTTTTTACCTGATTGGAGATTAACTCATACCGTAGTTATTGGCCTTAAATCCATTTTACCAAGGATGGCTATAATCCTGCTTAATAATTGACAACATGCTCCTAATTATTCATCTGAATTCATAAAAATTACTAGAATTTACGTAATCTTGCTGATTACATTTAGCAGTCAAGACAGTTATCCTCTAAATTTATATCACTTAAATACTTTGGGATTATGTAACTGAAGCTGTGCATAACCCTTTGAAAATGTGTATATAAATATTTCTACAAAACTGAACAATCTCCCCCCCTAGTTCCTGATACTGAAAACACATATTTTAAAAGTCTTTTAAAAATTAAGACTGGGGTGATTTATTAATCTTGTTCAGCACTCTGATACAAAGCATATTAAAAGGCCACAGACCAGTAAATAAACAACGTGGCTTTGGCTACCTTACAACTGCTGCTACACCATTATCAACAAAACACACTTTTTCATCACTTTTAAGGAAGGAGTCCAAATAGTAAATAAAAGTTTTACTACTTCTCTGATTAAAAAGTTTAATAAAGCTTTAAGTATTTGCTGGTTTAAATATTACCAATCTAAAAAAAATATTTAAAAAATTTTAGTTAACACAGATTTATAGAAAAAGTTACTAGGTTTTGAAGGCAAGGCATTTGGTTCCTATGCCATAAGAAACTTTTCCTTTGAATTTATCAATTAGTAAAGTAGCAGATTGTATTATAGACCTTGAGTCACTTAAATTTACATAGGTTATTAGCATTATCTTTAAATATACAATATAAACAAAACTGTACATACATGGCATATTAACTTTGTTTTTCCAAAATAATAGGCAATTCATTAGCTAAAGACACCATAGTTTGCAAAAACAAAAGGCACATCTGAAAAAATACATGCCCTTTTCTCCTCTATAATGAAGTTAGGTAGTCTTTTTGTTTACATTTTGGCTATATAATACACAGTGCATTCTATTCTTTTCATTCTATTTTTCATTTTTGTCTTTAGCAGCAAATTCTGGCATTTAAGACATGGCATTAACAAGTTTAAGAACAATGGGTGTTCACAATTCTCCTAAATGTAAAAACTAGAAGATGGTCAAAGAAGTTATAAAATCAGCAATACCATACACCTCCCATATTTGTCTAAATTTATTGCCTTAAAAAGGCAGCTATCACTCAAATCTGAAAAATTCCACAAATGCACTACCTTTTTTCAGTGCAACCAGTCACTTTAAACCATATTTTAGCAGAGACTACAGTGCAAATATAAATTCTTTATACTGGCCATTTGGCAGCACTGAGGATCCAAGACAAGGCAATGCTACTGATCACCTGAGGATAATGACGAAGGACTTCTGTATTTGTGTTTTTCTGATTTTAAAAGCTTATTTGATCAGTAGCATTTTTAAGAGCATTATTTGTAAAAAGTACTAAAATACTATGCCTTTTTTAATAAATTAAAAAAACAACCTTTACAAATATCATTCCAGTGTCAATGACTACATATGGCTAAGGTCATTGAGGAGTTTCTGCATTTTCTAGCAAAGGTAGTCTATACGCTGGGGGGTGTGAAAGCTCCCGTTTGTAAGTCTTTGGTGGCAGTTTTGGTAGGTGAGGGCTTGAATTCTGCCTTGGTGGAACAGGGGGAGCTTGAGGATGAGCAAGATTATTGTGACTAGAACTGAGCACGTAGCATCGACGTGGCACCCTTGGAGAGGGTGTGCTCGGAGGAGTGTTTGGTGAATTTGGACACGTGCTAACGTCTCTGAACCAGTCTAGATCTCTGTGAAGATGTCCCAGTGGAGGTGGCTGAAGATTAAATGGACAGTTTATAAAGTGTTCTGGAGGCCGAAGGGGAACTGGTGGAGGAGTATCAGGAAGAGGATCTCTCGGCGGCGGTGGTGGTGGACTACACAGAGGCCCATCAAATGCACCAGTAGGAACAGGAACTCTGGGTTTTACCTTTGGAGGAGGATGTTGTCTTGGTGGAATAGCAGGAGGGTCATCATCAGATTTCATATTTCCCTTTAAAAAAAAGTAATTAAATTATATTTCTATTCTCCTAAAATATCTGCAAGAAAAAGTTATTAAAAGAACTGCCCTGGTCAGTCCTCAGTGGTTAGAGCGTCAGCCAGCATGCCAAAAGTCAAGGGTTCAATTCCCAGCCAAGGGCGTGTACCTGGGTTGCAGGTTTGATCCTGGCCCTGATCATGGTGGGTTCAGGAGGCAATCAATTGATGCCTCTCTCTCACATCAATGTTTCTCTTTCACTCTGCCCTCCCTTCCTAAAAATCCACTCTTCCTAAAAATCAACAGAAAAAATATCCTCTAGTGAGGATTAACAATAATTGAATGAATGAATGAAAGAAAATTTCTATGTGTCAAGTTAAATCCAGGAGTTCAAAATAGGGTATTTTGATTCATATTTATGACTAAATTACTCTCAGTTTAATTCAGGGCCCCAGTTTAATATTTTTTATATATGAGGTGTTTTAATTGAAATCCTAGGATATAACGCCATAGGTTGTCTTGCTTTGTATATACATTTCATAAACTTACGTATTTTTATTATAATAATAGGCAAGTGAATGAAAAGTATATATAGTTTTTCAGACATGAAAGAACATGATGTTAAGAGGATTAACATCCAGCTGCTGCTTTCTGGCTACCTACTTCTACGTTTCCCAGTGAGACTTAGAGTCATGATTTAAAAAGTATGATCCAGGGACCAGCAGTAACTGCAACAGTGGGGAACTTGTTAGAAATGCAAATTATTGAGCCTCACTCCAGACCTACAGAATCAGGAACTCTTGGCAATCTGGTTTGATAAAGCCTTCCAGGAGATTCTGATGTATCCTAAAGTTTAAAGAATGCTTTGAATATTAAAGTTATATCCACCTCTACTAGTTCAGGAATGAAAATGTATTTCTGAGTATTTGTGAATCTGCCCAGTCACTTTTTTAGAAAAAAAATTATGAGTAATTATTTTAAAGTATTTTTCAATTGTTTCAAAAAACAATCCAAATGTTTAAAAACCATTAAGGATACCCACATTTTAACTGACAGACTCTTTAGAAGGACAAGCACTGTTTTTTAAAGATTTACAATTTTGAATGAGATGAGGTAAACCTAAGTCCTGTTGAGTACCTTGGAATTTGAAGCATCATGATCAAATTTTTTTCGAGGAGGAAGTGGAGGAGGAATCAGTGGCTCTTCACTTAGTTTATGTAAACTACCACACGAACTGAAGAAAGACTCTGTGGGTTAAAAAGATTAGTTTAACCACAATTTATAGTACATTGAGTATATAAATTTAATTTCAGTTTGTGATAACCTCTGCTAAGGCATCTGTCAGATTGTACTATAGCTGACTATTGGCTTATCTAACCTCTCCATTAAACTGTAAGCTTTCTGAGGGCAGCATGTATTTATTTTTGTATCCCTAGCACTTAGCACAATGGTACTACCTGGCACATAGTAGGTACTATAACTATTGTAAATAAAAGTATATAATTTCATTAAGATTAAATAGAGTTGTTGAATACGTCACTGAATATCTGAGTCTAAAGGTCAAGAGAGATTCTAGGTAGAGGAAAAAATTGGGGAACTATCATCATATAGGTAATATAAGACTGAATGAGACAATCAAGTGAGAAAAAAAGAGGGCCAAGGACTGAGTCTCAGGGCTTTGTTAATAGGTTAGGAAAATGAAGAGAAATCAGTAGGAGAGATTAAGGAGCTAAAAGTAGAAAAACCCAGAGAGTGGATGAACAATGTCATCTTCATGTATGAGATGATATTTTTGAATAAACAAAGGCTAAAACTTCGTCTTTCTTGTTTGCCACTGAATCCCTTGTACTTAGCAGAGTGACTGGTACAAAATAAGTACTCGATTTTCCGTTGAATGAATAAGACCAAAGGGAGTGAATATTTTTATGATTTGATATGTTTTCAGATTTCTTTCTAGAAGGGTCAAACTAATATACCAATCTATAAGGGTTAAGTAATGTATGAAAGAACCTTTTAACATAGGCTTGCTCATATTTTGATCTGGATGGTTTATTCATGTCCATTGTTAATGAATTCTTGCTATTTTTCTCATTGCATGTGAGCACTTTTCATATTTATTATTTTATTTCAAGATTTATTTTAGGATAGTCACAATTTTAGGCAGTTATTCTCAGTATTTTTAAATTAAATTTCAAACAATTTTTTTTTATCATGTGAAATATATATTTTATAATAGTGTTAGCCCTAGCTGGTTTGGCTCAGTGGACAGAACATCAGCCTCCGGAGTGAAGAGTCCCGGGTTCCATTCCAGTCAAGAGCACATGCCCGAGTTGCAGGCTCAATCCTTAGGGTGCAGGAGGCAGCTGGTCAATGATTCTCGCTCATCACTGATGTTTGTCTCTCTCTCCCTCTCCCTTCCTTTCTAAAATCAATAAAAATAAAATTAAAATTAAAATTAAATGACATAGTGTTATGGACTGAATTGTATTCCCTCCCAAAATATGTGTTGAACTCTAACCCCAGTGCCTATAAATGTTCACTTTATTTGAAAATATGGTCTTTACATATATAATCACGTTAGTGTGAAAGCAGGCCCTAATCCAGCATGACTGTTGTTTTTATAAGAAGAAGAGACAAAGAGACATGGAGAAGATATCCATGTGGCAGCAGAGACAGAGACTGAAGCAGTGCATCTACAAACCAAAGGATGCTAAGAATTGCCAGCAAATGCCAGAAGCTAGAAGAGGCCAGGAAAATTCTCCCCTCTGGGTTTCCGAGCGAGCATGGCCTTGTCAACATCTTGATTTTTGGTTTTCTAGCCACTAGAAATGTGCTCTATTAAGCCACTCCGTTGTAATATTTTATTACAGCAGCGATAGAAACTAATATACATAATAAAAACATTTCTACCACAGAACAAGAAAATTAATAAAATAAAAAATGTCAATTAAACCAGGAAACATCTGAATCCCGAAGCATCAATGCATGAAGGTAGACTACAATGTCTATGAAGGAGACAAATGGATAAGATGAAACTCATATGTCTACAGCCAGTAATATTGAGAAAAAGCAGCAAATATGCCCCAAAGAACCAAGTGGTGAGGAGTTAAAGGCACTTGGCACAATGGGCGGCACGGGAGTGAAAACAGAAGACTTAAGTCCATATAAAGGGCAACTAGAACTCCAACTCATTCTCCACTTTGTGAGGCCAAGCAACTACCTCATCCCACCACTGGGACTTTTATTCTCTGGAGAATCTAAAATTCAGACATGAGACACTAGTTTATGATAGGGAACTGCTGTTAATTTCAAGTGTCTTAGCATTATTTACTTTTAAAAAAATTAAAGTTTGGAATTAAACACTTAAAAGAATAAACTTACTTTTCTCATAAGACAAAGGGCTCTCTTGCTGCTATCTAAATCATATACATTTTACCATGATAGAAGCAGAAGTCCTCCAGAGGGGAGAATTATTCCCAAAGATGCTATGTCCTTCCTGAGTTATTTTGTTTTAAATAAATGACAATAGAAAGAAAGGTGACAACATTTACATCATAAATTATGAAATAATTAGGAGTAGCAGAATAGTGATATACTCAAAATACTGCTTTAATAAGATCATGTGACAAAATAAGTGATTATGGGCTAGCCTGGGAACCTAATAGACACTTAGTATATTGTGCTTATGGGAAAATGAATTGGAAGGGGTGGGGAAGAGGTAACTGATATGGAATCATTACTCATTCTATGCCCAGTTATGTGCTAGATGCTCTACATAAGTTATATCATTTGATCCTTAACAAGCTTACAGATGCTAAGTAATTTGTTCAATGTTCACACAGCCCCTAAAACATTGATAGTCTGCAAAATGATGAAAACAAACTTTAGTAAAGTTTAAATAGTACCCAGTTGTAAGCAAATAATCCAATTTATTTTAAGAATTTCACTAAAATATCACATTTTAAAAATGCCGTTAAGCCCAAAATACTCATATACAAATTTAATCAACTTAATTATCAACTTAATTATTATCTTCATAATCATTTAATTAGAATCAGCTAAAAATCTTACTTACTTGATTGTGGCAAGAGAACTGGAGCAAAAATGCTATTGCTGCCTATGGGAATGAGAAAAATTAATTTGAAAAGAAAGATATGTATGACTTTTTTAAATATGACTGCTTGAAGTAACATGTAATAACACACACACAGAATTTTATCATCTTTTGCCATCTAAATTTTTTAAAGAAATGAACCGAGTACCCTGTACCTGGAATCCAGCTTTTTCTTTATCAGCATTAGTTTACTCTCTATCACAGTCTCTTTTTAAATTTCCTTTACAGAACTTATCTGCTTGTTTTCTTAATCATTGTCTATTGCTCTCTTTAGAATAGTAGTGGTGTTCAAAAGGTACTAAAGAAATTTTGTTGAATGAATAAATTAGAAAATAATGTGCATAAACAATGCAGGAATGATGTTTTACTTCCTTGTGTTAAAGCTGTTTTCACATTTCACTGTCACTTTCTATGCTAATAGAGTTTGAAAAGGATTCTATAGTTTCCTAATTAAAATAATGAGAATTACCTTAAACACAAGATTCCTTTTTTTACCAAATGGTTTACATCAAATACATACCACAGGAACTGTTCAGATCCACATCTAAAAACACACTAAGGTCTGAAGAAGCAGATACTGGTGGAGTAGATGGTGTATTTGGAGAGGTTGGTGCTGACACTGTTGACTCCAGCTCAGTTTCAGCAATCCGACTAAAGCTTATTTTACATGGTTCTCTTTCTAATGGTGTTGGATGACCTCGTAAAGTGCCTGAGGTAGAGCCATGTCGGCCTGTATTAGGCCTTATTCCAGGGGACTTTAAAGAGAAAGTTGATTTCCTGGGCTAGGAAAAGCAAACATTATTATCATTACTAATTTGCATGTATTTTATTTTTATAAGTTAGTGCTACTTTGTTAATTCTTAGCATATAGTTATAAGGGTACAATAAAATCCCAACATCCTAGTAAAATACTTTGGATATATGACACAGACAACAGTGTGGTGACAGCCAGAGGGAAAGAGGGTTGGGGAGGTGAAAAATGGGCAAAGGGGGCAAAATCGGGACAGAAAGAAACTTTACTTTGGGTGATGGATTCAAAATACAGTACAGTATGTAATGTTTTATTGAGCTGTACGCTTGAAACTTGTATAGTTTTTTTTTTTTAATAATATATTTTATTGATTTTTCACAGAGAGGAAGAGAGAGGGATCGACCAGCTGCTTCTTGCACACCCCCTACCGGGGATGTGCCCACAACCACGGTACATGCCCTTAACCGGAATCGAACCCGGGACCTTTCAGTCCGCAGACCGACGCTCTACCACTGAGCCAAACCGGTGCCGGAGAAACTTGTATAGTTTTATTAACCAATGCCATCCCAACAAATTCAATTTTTAAAAAAGAATTGGCTTGGGGTTTGATTGGCTTAATTTTAAGATGGACTTGAATATAAGTAAACCTCTTTTCATACTGCAGAAATAAAATTCTTAAAAATCTGTATGAATAACTTTTTGCTCTCAAAACACTTTTGCCTTCAAGTCATTGATATCAATTTTACAAACATTTTCTATGGCTATAATATATGCAACATATTATTAGTGCTTAAGAAAAAAAAAGAGAGAGACCTTGCTTTTTTCTTCCTAATAGTAAATGACCAACTTCTACAATGCCACTCTAGAGAAACTGCTATCATATCCCCCCGCATATCCACCTGCTCTCTTTAAAAAATTCTCATAGTGAAATAAAAACACATAAAACTCAGATTCAGATAACTTAAATTAAAATCTCAACTATATCAATATCTTAGCTATGAAGCTCTGGAAACGTTATTTAAACTCCTTTGACCCTCAGTTTTTATGCTGGTAAAGCAAGAGTAAGATGCATATCATACAACTGTTGTAGAAATGAGCTAACAAGAAGCTACAAGCGTACTGCTCAGCCCGAGTGTTTTTACTTCCTTTCACATCTTGCTTCACTTCTAGCAACCAAGAATTGGTCTTCCACTATTTCGACTGCCACTGTAAACCCAAGGAATAACTAGGAACTGTAGCACAAATTTTAACAAAAGAGGTGGGTTCTAATGACAACCACGGTGTTCTAATGGCAGGAGTCATGGCCAAGCCAGAAGAACCATGATACACCTGCTTACTTCTCCTCAGGCCTTCCCATCATTTCATGTTTCATCCAGCTACCTGTCATTCTAGGTTCTCATTTTCTCACAGCTTTCCCCCTTATATTAGGATGGATAAAAGTGAACAGATAAGTAAGTGGTACTAAGATAAATGATAAACCAGATTTTATCAGAAGGCTAACATTTCCCCCCACAATATGTAATTTTAGAAATAGTATGCTACTATAAAACAAAACATTTAAAAAATAGCTCTTTAAGCTCTGGCTGGGCGACTCAGTCAGTTGGAGCATGGTCCCATACCCCCAAAAACTTCATGCTCCATCCCCAGTTGGAGTATGTATGAAGGCAACTAACCTCTCTCTCTCTCTCTCTCTCTCCCCCCCCCTCTATTTTTCTAAAATCAATTAAAAAAACAACATATCCCCAGGTAAGAATTAAAAGAGACCCAGCTATTCAAGTAAATTATAATTTTAATGGAAATAGGTTGTTAAACGTTGAAGATAATATTGTTTAAAAAAATTTTCTTTTTTCCCCAAAATTGTAACGAACTTACAAATCGAGGTGGCTGTTTGCAGTTTCGGGGTTCAATTTCTAGTGATTTGTTGAACAAATAATCTGTAAACTCTTTTTCAGAAGCACTTCCCATAGGGTTAAGGTTTTCAAAGAACCGCTAGAATTAAACATCCATAAGTATATGTTTTAGATCTTATTAAAACATTTATTTTAGCAACAAATTAAGAAATAATGTCTAAAAGTCCACAAGGATTTCTGATCCCAATCTTTCTGCTTTCAAATAAAATTGTATAGAAGTTACATATTCTAGTCTTAAAGTTCTATTAGAAGATGAATAGATTTTCACTTATTGCCAAATAATGGCTTTATCCTTCAGTTAATATATCCCTACTCATTATAACAACAAAATTATCACCAATAAATTATCAAAAGTGTTTACAACAGAATTATAGTTACAATCCACAATGAAACTTAGACAATTAGAAAAAGAGAAAGCTAAATTGGACAATGGTTTATTCAAAAGCAATTTTGAGAATAATAATAATAATAAACAAGTTTATCTTGTAAAATAACCTTTTTCTTTATGAAATAATATATTATAAGCTTAAGTTTTAGAAAATTTATCAATAAATGATTTAGTAAAGTGCAAAAAGACAAACAGTAATCTCATTAACTAGATATTTCACTATAATGTTTCACTATTAAATAATTATTGTTTTAACTGTGTGTGAGTATTTATGGATACATAAATTACATTTGTTATGAAAGATTGGGATCATATCACAGTTATTTTTAACCTTTTAAAACTTTATTTTCCCCTTGTGGTTTACTTATTTTATAAAATACAAATATTAACTCTCTGTATAACTATATAAAATCTGTTTATCTATAGTATGTCATCAGATAGATGTTCCAAAAAATATTTCACCAATTTCCATATACGTAATTATCTATACAGGTGCTTTCTAATTCTTTCTATTACAATAATAATTATTGTTATTTTAAACTCCTTATGCATTCATTTTTCTGTACATTTTTTATTTCCTTAGAAACATTTCTTTGAAATAAATTACTGGATTTAGCTTTATTTTATTTTGAACTGGTGTAGTTAGAATTGTACAATATATATGACAAATATTGAGTTTTAGCTTTAGCAGTACACAAAATTAACAACAGAATTTCTAGTATGAAATACTTTGATTTTCAAGCATCCTGTCAATTTCAAGAAAATTATATTACATTGAAACAGGATAATTATGTTAAATCATATGAATCAATAGCAACTTAAAGACTTTTTTTTATAAAGTTATCAGAGGCTCAATGCACGAAATTTGTGCAAGGAGCTTGCACCCCTATCCCCTACTCCTCCCCCTCTGCCCCTCCCCCCTCCCCTGCTGCAGTTGACTCTGCTTGGGGGGCCCCCCCTCAACCCTCCCGAGGCTTCATCTGGGAGGATGTCCGGTCTGATTAACATATTTTGCTTTTATTATTATAGATAACAGCAGTGTTCTTGTTTTTTTCACTGTTTACTTTTTAATATAATTTAGCTTGGTTAATTATGGTTTGAAAAGTAAATAGCTACTTGATCTACATTTGAAAGTTACTTTGGCTCAATCATAAAGAAAGCATTCTCTGCATACCACACAACCTCATCTCTAAGAGAATGCTTTAAGAGATGGTAGGAAGTATATATAAGATCATATATGAATGCTAAAAGTACTATTTCAAGTATAACCAAAGTACAATTATTTCTGTGGGGAAAATATATTGTGAACTCTAATCTGGGTTTCAAGAACATATTTCCTTAGCCATGGGAAGTTCCACATCCAAGATGGTTGGCCTGATGATGAGAGAATGGAATGAAATAGTAGCTCATCACCGTTTTTTTCAGAGCAGGTATCTGGCTACATTTTCACAATGGTGTACTTTAGACTTTAAGTCATTCATCCTTAGGATTTTAGGGTACTTTGTTTTGAACTGAGAACAAAGAACAGTGACCATCTTGTAATTTAGGAGGGAAGAATGGTGGCCATTTTCATTCAATATGCCCAACCTGCAGACTACATCTGAAAGTTTAGCATAATTTTAATGTGAGATAAACTTATTCTGATAGTTATCTTATGTTCTGAATTTCAAATAAGTATAATGCAATAAAATTCATTTAACATAAATAGCCTATATAATAAAAGGGTAATATGCAAATAAACTGAACAACAGAACTGATCAATCAAAGTATAATATGCTAATGACATATAAGCCTGCTCAACTGCTTGCTATGACATGCACTGGCTACCAGGGGGTAGATGCTCTGACCAGTAGGTTAGCTTGCTGCTAGGGTCCGGCCAATTGGTACTGAACAAGATGGGCGGGACATGCCCTGGAGGCCTCTTGCAGTCCCTCCCCAATTGTGCGCTGGTGGAGTCCCTCAGCCTGGCCTGTGCCCTCTGGCAATCCGGGAACCCTCAGGGGATGTCGAAGAGCCAAGTTTCAGCCTGATCCTGCAAGCCACTCCCCTTGGGAGGATGCCAGACACAGGGCTCATGGCTGGCAAGCACTGCTGAGGCAGCAAGAGCCTCTCCTGATTGGGACTGACTGGGCATGAGCCGCAGCAGGCACAGTGGGGACAGGATGAGCGGGAGCAGCAGGTAGGAGCTGCAGGCGGCATTGGTCACCCAGAGGGACCCCACCCTTGCAGGAATTCATGCATTGGGCCTCTAGTAATATCATAATTTACTCTAATTTAGAAGGTATTCCACATCTTACAGTACCACAGAACCAATATTAGGAATTATTGCTGAAAATTAGACATCACTTGATAGAATGTTTAGA
The DNA here is from genome assembly GCF_014108245.1 of Pipistrellus kuhlii. Classification (NCBI taxonomy): domain Eukaryota; kingdom Metazoa; phylum Chordata; class Mammalia; order Chiroptera; family Vespertilionidae; genus Pipistrellus; species Pipistrellus kuhlii. The sequence continues at coordinate 29,943,455 of NW_023425404.1, read as the reverse complement.
AAAATAATTTTTGCTTTGCATATACACATACCATTCTACGAGCACCTTTTTGTTTAAACCCAGTGTTCTTATGAAGATATTAATATTTATTAGTCTAAAATAAAATAGATACAACTTGGCGATAGTAATAACAGTGGATTTTCTTTTTTACTGCACAAACATCAGAAAGGTTCTTTCATTCCATTTTCTCATATATTTTTTGCAAGTGTTATTTGAACCAGTTACACAAAAAAGCAGTATTTTCAAGAGAAAACACCTAATTAACTTTAGATTGTTAGTGTAGAATATGTAATATTTGCCATTTCTATCTATTGATTAACTATTAACAAAAGTATATTATTTTGATAGAAAATATATAGCAAAATGCGTGGTTATGATATTTTTTAAGAGATGACAGGATTTAACATGTTCTCTTTTAAAGATAAGCAAAAAATATATATATATATTTACCCTCATTTCTGGTTCAATCCGTAAACAATAAGGTTGATTCTGATACTGCTGAATTTCTCCAGTAATTTCAGCCACTTTTCTTCTTTTACTGAAATTGATTAAATCTTTCCCTTTCTTTTTTAAAAAATCATTATTCCCTTCTTCAGTCTTCAGAATATTTGTTAAATATATTCCTAGTAAAAAAAATTGTATTTGAAGATAATTATAAAATTGGTTATTTAACCATTTGGGAAAACAACCTATTTAGAAAAGTTGAACGATATCCTAAAATCCATCAATTTTACTTCTAAATATTGATTAAGTCTGACAGATATAATAATTAATTCTACATTAAGAATTTAACATGGAAATAATTTAAAATAAAAAGAATACTAGGGTTTTGAAAAACTTTGTCATTTCTTAGACTAGTGACCTAAAATAAAAGGGATTTGTTCACAAAGTTTAAATTGTAGTGCTAAATCTATTCTAACCATTTTAATATTTAGTTATAATATCTAATGCCAATGATCTTAAATAATTACTGATCAAGAAATTAATTTTAAGCTAATTCTAATTAATAAGACTAGAGATTTATAAACAAATTTTGTTCCCAAATACCCATAATTTAAATAGAAAAAGAATTATTCCTCATTCTGGGACAGTAAGAAAATTTTCGGTTCCTTTTTCATGCATAATTATTGATTTATTTAAATTAGTAGCTCTCATCTGGGAGCAATTTTGTTCCCTACGGGATATTTGGGAGTGTCTGGAGACATTTTTGGTTGTCACAACAGTTGTATGTGCCAGTGTGTATGTGTGTACACTCATGCATGCTATGGTATGAATACTCAAAACTCATGTTGAAATCCTAATGCTGAATATGATGGTTTTAGGAGGTGGAGCCTTTCAGAGGTGCCTAAGTCATGAAGGTGGAGCTGTCATGAATGAGCTCTTATAGAAGAGACCCCAGAGAGCTCCTTACAACAGCTCTATGGGTAATTATCAGTCTTCATATTACAGGTAAGGAAATAAAGTCTCTTTATTAATATAGATAGTTAAAAAAGGTAGATGGCTCTCAGATATCAAATAAGGACAACTTCAAGGATGGTTTCTTTTGTATACAATACTAGTACACTTTCCCCCAAAATATAAGTACACATCTAAATAACTTACCAAAAAAAGGCACACAAGGTGGATTGATTGACTTAAGTTTTACTAAGTATTTTTTAAAGTGATCTTGACTTAATTCCACAGCTTCATCCAAAATTTTCCTTTTTCTTTCCTGCAAGGCCTTTCAAATATATAATTAAATGTAACTTATTTTTACAATTTAATAATATTTTATGAATGCAGGCAGAGCTCTTAACTTTATACATTTTTGTAAATATTTTAACAAATTATTTTTAAATTAAGAGATAAGTATTCCTTTTTGCACTTGCCTGAAATTTCTCTTCTGAAATCTATAAATATAAAACTTAAAAATCTAGTTTTTCCCCCTAATACAAATTAAAGGATTAAACAACAAAAAAATTCTTCCTCTTAACTAATTGATTTATAAAAACCATGCAATTCCTATCAAAAACCAAACTTTTTAAAAAATGAACTTAAGCTGATTCTTAAATTTACATAGAACAACAAAGGGTCAAAAGTAGTCACTCTTGAAAAAGAACGATTGGTGGGAATTTACAGGAGGCAACCAATTGATGTTTCTCTCTTTCTTCCTTCCTCTCTCTAAGCATGTCCTCAGGTGAGTATTAAAAAAAAAAGGGAAAGGAAAAAAAGAGAATAAGCATAAAATTCAGAATCAAAACGGTAGCTGGCTCTGAAGAGACTGAATTGGTAGAAGTTCTTAAATTAGATGCCATGTATAAAGGTGTTCTTTATATTTTTATTTTTTATACCTAATAAACATTTTTAGAAATATTGTTCTGTACACAATATTATAAGAAACTAAACCTGAACCTCTCAAACTAAATACACTATTTAAGAGTATTTCAAAATCAGAATAGAAATTAATTTATTAAAAGATTAATATTTGGTACTATCTGACTGTTAATATCTTTAATACATAAAAAGTTCATACAAATCAACAAAATGAAAACACCCAAATAGAAAAATACATACATGAAAACCATTTATCTTCCACTCCCCTCTAATCACAACCTCTGATAGAACCAATGTTAAGAAAAATATATGTATCCTTCCACACTATTCTCAATGCTCATATAACTTCACTTACATGTTTAATGTTTGTTCTGTTTTGTTACATCAAGATGAAATCATATTATACTCATATTAAGTTTTAGAAATGGTTCTCTCCATGTTATTATTTCTCTATCCAAAGATGATTAAAGTAATTTGTATATTTATATCTGAAATCCTTTGTCATTATTTAAAACTATCAATCAATGTGCTTTGAAAAAAATCCATTTGGAACTTTATTACGTTTTGATAAGTATATTAACTAAATAAACAAAGTCACAAGTCCCAGGTTCTTTCATGAATCCTAGGCTTACTAGTGTATATTGGTGTAATTTTCTAATATCCTGAAATCATTGCATCTAAGGGAATAAGACAGATTTACAACAAAAGATAGGTGGTAGAAGGAATCTCTTTATATTAATTTTACTTTCCCTCAAAATAATGAAATATTTAAGCCTAAAACTTACATCAAGGGTATGTTCTAGTCTGTATACTGATACTGAGTTTATTGCACTGACTATTTCCAATACACCATTGAAATTATTCAAATCTTGAAAAACTTGCAGAATTTCTATAATTCTACTTAGTACTGCCACCCGTTCCTCAAAATTTTCTGCTTCCACAATGCACCTAACAAAAAAAGAAAAAGAAAAAAATTCATGGTTTAGAAAGCAATTTCCTTACCTCATGTAAAAATATATTTTTAGCAAGGATTTTGGCTTATATATTAGTTAATATTATTATAATAAAGAATGAGACACAGTAAATAAAAACTTACTTTTCAAACCAGAGTGTAAGATTTGTAGTATGGCGAATCATTTTTAATAAATTCGGAGAATTTATTTCTTTATCTTCTTTGGTCCATACACTCCCTACCAGTTCAGAAGGTTGAACTTTCCTGTGGAACCAAAAATCAATGCAACTTAACCTACAAAGGATTATCAAAATTATTTAAAGTTCTAATACTTAATAAGAAAAACGCAATTAACCCAAAAGATAAGTAGACAAATATAAGAAGAGGTAATTCACAGAGGAATGGACCCGACTAGCCACAAATATAAATAAATACTTCTCTTACTCAGGGAAAAGAACATTATATCATAATGAAATCCCATTTTAGTCCTGTTAGATTAATGAAAGTCTGATACCAAATGGGCAAAAATGTGAAAAAATAAGAAATTTCCAATACCGATGTGCAAGTAAAAATTGATATAGTCACTTTATAAAGCAATTTACCTATGTCTCATAATACTGAAGATATACATACTAGATCATCCAGCAAATCTATGCATGTACTCTAGATACAATAGGTTATAAGAAAACATTTATAGAAATATTCAGTGAAGCATTGTTTGTGAGAGAGAAAAATCCCAAACAACCTAGAGGCCCATCATTAATTGACTGGATAAATTATGGAGTATTCTTACAATGGAATACCACACAGCAATTAAAATAAGCAAACTAGCCCAGGAGGTGTTGCTCAGAGGTTGAGCATCGAACCAGGAGCCAGGAGGTCATGGTTATATTCCTGATCAGGACACGTACCTGGGTAGGGGGCTCAATCCCCAGTAGGGGGCATACAAGAGGCAGCCAATCAACGATTTTCTCTCATCAGTGATTCTTCTCTCTCTCGTTCCCTCTCCCTTCCTCTCTCTGAAATTAATAAAAACATTTCTTTTAAAAAATAAATGATAAAAACAAACAACTAGAGCTATATTTCTTAACTTGAACAAGAGCCAGAAACAATTTAAATAAAAAATAAGTTGCAGAATGATAAAATGTTAAAATGTGAAACAAAGTTATATATTGTTAATGAATGTTTATATTGATATAAATTATAAAGATATAAACAGGAATAGTAAACACTAAATATAAGACAGTGGTATTACTTGGGAGAAAGAGGAGGAATGGGGTTGGGAAGAATTATACAAAGGATTTCAACTTTATTCATAATGCTTTTGGTGTTCATGAGTGCTTATTATATTGTTTTCTACAGTTTTTTGGAATAATTGAAATATTTAATAAAAATGTCAAACAAAAGAACTGATTAAATAATTATACATAGTGAGTAAGGATTAAATAATTTAAAAAATTGACCAGCACCCTGGCTGGTTGTGGCTCAGTTGGTTGAGCATTGTCCCATTCACTGGCTCGATTCATGGTCAGAGCATATGCTGGTGTTGTAGGCTCTATCCCCCAACAGGGGACAAGCAGGAGCAGCAGATAGATGCTTCTTTCCCTCTCCTTTCCTCTCTCTAAAATCAATAAAAACATCTTTTAAAATAAGTTTTCTTAAAGTGGTTCTATTATTTCACCAGAAATTTAGTTTAGTGTTAATGTCTTATGTATGTTACCCATCTTCCATAATACACATATCATCTAACAAAGGTATTCCTTGTTCTGAAAGCAAGTCCACACAGAGTTAGATGCTTTTTTCTTTCTATGTCTATTCGTGTAACAGTCACCATATGAAGAAAAACTTGATTCAGTACTGTTATCTCAAGTAACAATTCCTTCCATTCCTACCTATCACAAATCCCACATTATAAACAAAAACAACTTGTACTCCAAATTACTTAAAATATAACATGACACTTTGAGTCAGATGTTGACAACCTCCAACATGTGTGCTATCGATAAATTCCGAATAACACAGCCAAGGCAAAGCACAGGCCCAATGCTAAAGAAGGCAGAGTTTTATGTCTAGTGCTAATGAAGAATATGCCTTCCTAAATTCTCTATTAGCACTAAATTTTATATAATCTTATTTTTCTGTGTAATCCCTGTAAAGAAAAAATTGGCTGCTAACCAGGATAACTTCTTTTTATATATACAGTGTCCCTCCCAAAATGTATACACACTTTGAATAATTATAAAGGCAGTGTTTATTAAAACACATTTCATTTTCAAAATTGAGCTATCAGCTGTTAAAGTGTGTAGACATTTTTTGGGACACCCTGTATATGTATATTTTTAGTCCTCACTCCAGGACATGCTTATAGGGAGAAAGGAAGAGAAAGGAAGAGAGAGAGAGAGAGAGAGAGGGAGGGAGGGAGGGAGGGAGGTATCATTTGAATCAGCAACATTTTGGTACACAGGACAAAGAACTACAACTAAGCCACTCCAGATAAAGAGTGATGGCAAGAACATTATATATAAAAAAGGTGATGGAATACATATTAAAATAAATAGCCGAGCACATTTCTAGTGATCCTTACAAATGAAAGAAAATCACATTTCTAGTGATCCTTACAAATGAAAGAAATGGTTTGGAAGGATTTAAAAAAAAATAATAATTTCATTGATTTCAGAGACAAAGAGAGAGGGAGAGTTGGAATTATCAATGATGAGAATCAGCGATTAGCTGCGCCCCGCACATCCGCTGCTGGGGATCCAGCCTGCAACCCAGGCACGTGCCCTGGTCATGACCTCTTGGTTCATAGGTCAATGCTTAATCACTGAGCCATACTGGCCAGGCTGGAAGTTTTAACTATGGCTCATCATTGTACTACTACAGAAATAACTTTTCTTTAAAGTTAATATTTACTTCAAAAAGCTAAAGTTATTTGAGATGCCTTAAAAGAAGTTAAGAAATCTTTATTCCTCCAACAATTCTGTTATTCATTTGCCTAACAAACCTAACTCTGCCAAGCTCCCAAGTAAAATTCTGATTATGTAAAATATGAAAAAAAGAAAAGCAAAAAGAATAAAGCTTGTCTCACTAAATATTCAATCTACTTAGCTGCCAGAGCCTAGCATCTATACTGACTGATTTAGCTGAAACAATTCAATAAAGCAATCTGAGAGAAGTAGTATCAGGAGCAGGAGCTCAGTGACTACTTTGAAAGTGGCTGCTATTCTATTGTATTAGTATTCTCTCTGCCACTGCTCTTGGGAAGGATTGCTAAATATCAAATCTGGGCCTAAATAGCAATACATTTTAAGACTTTAACCAGCCGAACAGACTGAAGTTAAAAACTATGCTATACCCGAAGCCAGTTGGCCTGCAGACCATAAGGTCCCAAGGTTCAATTCCGTACCTTGGTTGCAAGCTCCTCCCCAACCCGGACCCTGGTCAAAGTGCATGCAGGAGGCAACCAATTGATGTGTTTTCCCTCACATCCATGTTTCTCTCTGTCTTCCCCTCTCTCTTCCATTCTCTCTGAAAATTAATGGAAAAATATCCTCAAGTGAGGATTAAAACAAATAAACAAACAAAAAAACTGTGCTATAAACTTTCCATCATGACCAAAAGAATACACTGAGGTATTTTTAAACACCCATGACTAATTTGCTAAATGTTCCGAAAACAGGTATGTTCAAGGTTCTTGAAAACAGAGCAGCATATTATTGATAATGTCTACCTGTAGAGATCAGATTCCAAAAGTGTCAGCTGACGTGCAATTTCTATTGGATGAAGTGTCATGAGATCAAATGTTTCAAACTGTCCTGGTCTGCTGATATGCCATTCAATTGGAGGAGGTGGATTTTCAAAGGTAATATTATGGCTTATTCCATTTGCCTGAGCTTGTTTCTTCCTCTTGATGATCTTAGCAATTGACTCTACCCATTTCTTCATAGCTTTCCCTAGATAAAGGTACAAAACAAAAATGCTTTTTATTTGATAGATAACATAAACCTTTACATAATGTTTAACATTTACCTAGCTTCAACAAGAACCAACTCAATGGTGTCCTTTTGTTTCATCTAACCCCAATCATGTCCTCCCTTCTATCCCTGTTATTTAAAAACAAATCAAATATTTAAGTATACATTTATTCAAAAGTTAAAGATTTTAAAAAATAATACCATGATCACATATAAAAAACAATAACTTCTTAATATTATCAAATATTAGTGTTCAGTCTGGCTGGCGTTGCTCAGTGGTTGAGCATCAACCTATGAACCAGGAAATTAAAGTTCAATTCCCTGTCAGGACACATGCCCAAGCTGAGGGCTCAATCCAATGATTGAGGCAGCCAATCAATGATTCTTTCTCATCATTGATGTTTTTATTATATCTTCCTTTCCCTCTCCCTTCCTCTCTGAAATCAATAAAAGTATATTAAAAAGTATTAGTGTTCAAATTTCCCTGACTGTCACATACATGTTTTCTTATAGTTGGTTTGAAATAGGATTTGAATGAGATCTATACATTGCACTGAGTTAGTATGTCTCAAGTCTCTTTTAATCTCTCATTTTGCTTGTAATTTATTTTTTGCTCTGTGTTTCCCCAAGTCTGAATTTTGCCAGTTCCATCCCTGTGGTATCACTGCCATGTTTTGCTGTCCTTGTATTTTCTGAAAATCAAATACATAAAGACCTGATTTGATTCAGGGTCAATTTTTGACACAAATAATTGCTAGTATATTTTTAACAGGAGGCATAGCATATCCAGTTACTTCTCTTTTTGTGATGTTACTAGGAATTGAGAAATGGTAATCTAATTCTATCAGCCTTCTTCACTTACTAGTTATAATACTTCTATAAAAAGAAACTTTCACAAATCAACTATTTGGTTATCCTGAGGTATGTGTATAGAAAAGGCCTTTAAATATTAACTATAGACATTAATATAAAATTTACTTGTATGTATTATAAAAGCTTCTTACATTACATACAATCTAGTGTCTCCATTGCAATATAATTTAAACTAATTTAGTACTATAAATAATTTTAAAGTACGCCTGAAAATTTTATCTTGAACATCTCAAAATTTAAACTAAGAAATCATATCCTCTATTTTAAGTAAAATTTCCCTTAAAAAATAAGTAAGTGAAATAAGCTAGGTTTAGATATAGTATTCTTAATTAACACATTATACTATCAGATAAAATATAAATGTCCTTGATTCAATAACATACATTTAATGACAAATACATCTGTTTAAATGTTCATGGCCTAGAATTTCATTTCATGGGCTGTGTTCTGCTACTTCAGGTAGGAAACTCCTACCCTACAGGTGCCAAAACACACTAAAAACTTTTCCAAGGGGAAGTAAACATTATTTAAAAAGTTCTTAACTTTTCAAAACTAAAGAATAAAACTAAAGAGACTAAAGAAATAGATAAAATTATACAAAAATATAATTAGTTTAAGGAATGGCAACCTTGACGTGAGATAAAAATAAATGGCTTAAATTTATTAAAGAGGACTTTTGACTTCTTTAAAAGAAAGATTCTACTAAAAAATTTGAAAAAGCAAGGTTCTAAGACTTCAGGTGATTCTAAATATATACAAGCTCCTTGGAATCTTTAAATATCATTCCAAATCTTATTTCGGTTTTTAAAAAATAAAAACTAGTTTAGCTTTTAAATTAAAAGTCACACAAATTTCAAAATAAACTCATGTGTGACATAAGATTCAATCAAACCTTTAAATAATATACCTCTTACACTTGAAATGAAGGATTCTAGTCTTTCAAGCAACTCCAAATCTCTTTCAAAGTCATAAAAATGGTGTTCAACCCAGTGCCGAAATACATTTAAGATCCTGATAAAATGGGGAAACAAACAAACAAACACATTTTAATAAAACCTAAGCATTAAATTATACTTCTTTTACCTCTCTATTGCCATGGTGATAACTTTACATACAAAGGCCATAACATTCAGAGTCTAATTTGTATTTAATTAATAACTTAAGTGCTTCAACAATATGAAGACAGATCTCAGACTGTTCATTATTTTAAAATTACACTTTTTAAAAATTTTACAAGCATAAAATATGGTTCTTATAATGGTTCCTTAATTACAGATTACTCTTCAGCAAAAGTACCTTTTCTTTTATTCATACATACAAAATCATTCTCTATACTATACAAAGCTATTTTAAATGCTTATATTAAAAAGGATTTTTATTATATAAATTTTTATATATTTTCCACATAAGATGGAAAATAAACTACGATTTTGTATATTTGGTTAAAATTTCTATGTAATTTACAGATATGTCCACATTCTTTTTTTTTCAAAAGAAAAAATATTTCTGACAGAGCTATTTTGTTTTGCAGTATCATAAAAATATTATTTATGACTGTCCAATTAGAGATTTAATCAATCTAGACAAATATAAGATTCTACTGAGACTTAAGAGATACAGTAAATTAATTAGATTAGCATTTTTTCTTCAATATTTCAGTGGGTGACTATTCCTATATTTTTATTCAATTATTAGTGACATTAGTTATAGGTCTTAGGTGTACAATTTTATAAGATACTAGTGGCCCTGCGCACGAATCCCTGTGCCAGTAAGCTTGCCAGTAGCTCACTGTCGCCCTCCAGTAGCTCTCTGCCCGCTGCGCCACCCTCCTTAACTCCTCCCCCACTCCCTCTTCTCCCTCATAGCTTGCTGCCCTGCCCCTTCCTATAGCTCTCTACCACCCGCTTGCAGCTCGCTGCCCCAACCTCCTGCTGATGTGTGATCCAGTCAGTTATGTGGTCGGTCATTATGCAGTTGGTAGTTACGCTTCCAGCGTAATGACCATGTGCATATTTATCTTTATTATATAGGAACACCTGTTAATTGTATTGTGTTCACCACCCCAAGTCAAGTCTCCTTCCATCACCATTTATCCTTCTGTTGCGCTCTTTTACCTCCCCCATCCCATTTTCCCTCTGGTAATCATCATACTGTTGTCAGTTTATGAGGATGGGTTTTGTTGTTTTTTTCTTAATTTCTTCATCTTTTTCATCCCGCCCACCTATTCCCTCCCCTCTGACAGCTGAGTCTGTTTCTATTTTGTTCTTTAGATTCCACATATAAATGAAATCATATGGTATCTGTCTTCCTGACTGGCTAATTTCACTTAGCGTAATACTCTCCAGGTTCATTCATGCTGTCACAAAGGGTAAGATTTGCTTCTTTTATATGGAAAAGCAGTACATTCCATTGTATAAATGTTCCACAGATTTTTTTTTATCCACTCATCTACTAATGCATACTTTGGCGGCTTCCAAATTTTGGTTACTATAAATAGCACTGCAGTGAACATAGGGGTGCATATATTCTTTCAAATTAGTATTTCAGGTTTCTTTGGATATATTCCCAAAAGTGGAATCACTGGGTCATAAGACAGTTCCATTTTTAATTTTGTGAAGAAACTCCACACTGCTTTTCACAGTGGCTGCACCAATCTGCATTCCCCCACCAAAAGAACACGAGGGTTCCCTTTTCTCCTCATCCTTCCCAACATTTGTTGTTCATTTCTAGGTTAGCTTTCTTCCTTTCTAACTGACAGACAATAACTTTTCTCCCAGGCTAAGAAAACTCTTTAAATTCTCAATCACTATCATGCTATCTGATCAAAATAACCTTAGTTTCTGTATGCCTGGTTAGTTCTGTGTTTAGAAAATATTTCAAGATATCACAAAACTGTTAGTTTCTAGTTTGCACAGGGTTAATTAAATAACTATTTCCATTTCCTCTCCTTCCTAGTTTCTACAGTATCGAATGTAATTTCAAAATTATCATGTAAGAGAAAAAAAATCTCATAATTAGATTTCATCAAAATGAAAAACTTCTGCTCATCAAAATATATTATTAAGAAAAGTGATATGTAAGCCCAGATTGAGAGAAGAATTTATAAACATTTATTTGACAAGACTAGAATCTAACCCTATTCAATAACTATAACAACTCAATAGTAAAAAAATAACTCAAAAAATAGGCAAATTTTAATAGATTCTTCACAAAATAAGTATGAATAACCAGTAAGAGACAATATAAAGTTTTCAACATCATTAGTCATCAAATTAAAACCACAGAGAAGTACCACTATACCCCCTCAGTGTGGAAAGGTATAAAGGTAATCATCATTAAATGCTAATGAGTATTTGAAGCAACTGGAACTCTAACACATTGCTAGTAAGAGTGTAATACAGTATAATCACTTTGAGAAAAATCTGGCAGTTTATTTTAAAATTAAACAAACACCTACCCTACAACTCACCATTCCACTCTGAATTATTAACCCAAGATACTATACGAAAAAGTATATTCACAAAAAACTTAAAAAATAGAAGTTCATAGAAGCTTTTTTCATAACAATAAAAAACGAAAATAACCAGGTGTTCTTCAGTAGGAAAATTAACAAACTGTGGTATCTATACATATATAAAGGCTAAATGTCTGACTGTCCACCTGTCCGACCAGCCAGTACATATGATGCGCACTGGCAATTAAAAAATAAACATTGACTTGCGCATGCACAAGATCTCACTGGCACCAATTGCATGCATGTGTTTTTATCTGTCATTGTTGATCGTGAATTTGGTTGTTTTTTTTGGCATTCTGAAGCTTAAAGAAAGCAACATCCTTGACAGAATATGTCTGAAGACCAACTACTGGCACAATTAATTTCCTTTCAATGTGCACAGATCCATGCACCAGGCCACTAGTATAAATATAATAGAATACCACATCAGCAATAAAATAGAACATACTACTGATACAAGCAACAACATGCAGTGAAAGAAGTTAGATACAAAAGAGTATATAAGAATCCATTTATATAAAATTCTAAAATAGGTAAAATTAATCTATGTTGTAAGATAAATACTGCTCTAGGCAATCAGAACAAAAGCCGATTAGAATGGGCATAAAGGGACTTTCTGGGGTGATGATAACATTTTATATCTTGAAAGGAATTTGGATTATAGAAATGTATGTATTTGTTAAAAGTCAACCAAAGTGTATTGTATACAGAGTTTAGAAAAAAAGAATAAATAAATGCCATTAATGATATACAAGTGGAAATGTTTAAAGAAAAGTGTACTTTAAATTACAACTCCCAATTAGATGATTAATGGACCAATAGAATGATAAATTAATGTATGATAAAATCAGTATAGCAAAACATTAAGCTTAAAGTTATTAGATATTCATAATGAGACATGAAGAAAAAAAGATGTGTGTGTGAGGGAGGAGTTGACAATAGGCAAACTCATATGCAATTTTATAAGTTTTACTTAATAGGTATCCTGGTCTGTAAGAATATCACCTGCCAGATATCTGATGCAAATAACATCTATTTTTTCCCATTTTTTATAAGGTATTATATATGTACATAACTTACCATTGCCCCTCCCACCCCACTTCCATACATGCCCTCGCCCTCCAGCGCTTTGCGTCCTTTGGTTATGCTTATATGCATCTATTTTAATAATTAAAATTCTTCAGGGTATTTAAGAATAACTTCATAAAGAAAGAATTTAACTGCTATGAGGTTAACAACAATGCCTATACCTGAATTAAGAGATAAGACTTTTGTGCTAACTATATACTGAAAATCGAACGGCACATTAAAGATATAATATACACGCCAAACCTAAGTTGCACTGGTTGGACGTATTCCTTGCGAAACCTTTTCAGGTCTACACTAATTGGTTGTTCGCCTTTCTCAGCTGCCAATTTATCTGCTTCAGTAGGTTCTGGCTCTGGAATTTCAAATCTAAGAAGAAAAGCAAAATGAGAGAAATTTTTCCATGTTTATACAAAAGTGAAAATAATTTCAAACACAGCAGTAAGAATATTTTAACTAAGCCAAAACCGGTTTGGCTCAGTGGTAGAGCGTCAGTCTGCGGACTGAAAGGTCCCACGTTCCATTCCGGTCAGGGGCATGTATGTTGGTTGCGGGCACATCCCCAGTAGGGGGTGTGCAAGAGGCAGCTGGTCGATGTTTCTCTCTCATTGACGTTTCTACCTCTCTATCTTTCTCCCTTCCTCTCTGTAAAAAATCAATAAAATATATTTTTTTAAAAAAAGAATATTTTAACTAAGCAATATTGTTTTCTACTATTTATGTGAAAAGTATAATTACTGATAAATTTTCCTTAAAGCATTACATACTACAAAAAATTGCCCTTTGACTATACAGTACTAAGGTTTTATAGTCTTACTTCTATAAAAAAAAGTTTAGTAACTAATATTTATCAACATAGAAAAGATCAATGGAAAATACTCAAGAAAAAAATCTGTAAGGAGTATAATTTCTTTACTATCTATAATATTTAGTTTTTAAATGCAAGTAAACTTTCCTTAAATAAATGAATATAAATCCAAAGAGAGGGTCCAAACTGAATTTTAAACAGTAAAGAACATACCTAAGTGGATAAAGTAAAAAGCGAAGTTAAAAAAAAACACACACCAAAAACTGCCCATAAGAAATATAGCTAAAATATGTCTAACATGCATGCTTTCCTAATTTTGGACATGAAAATACAACCAAGTAAATGTTCCCAGCTCATTATAGTGACTCAGTCTGGTAAACTTTGTTTCATTGAAAAACATGATAGATGTCAAGATAAAATTCTGGCATTAAGTTTTTAAATGTGAAACAAAAATTATTTTGGAGTCCAGATGCTACAATTAACCTTTAAAGCATTTTAAATGCTACATTTAACCTTTAAAGCATTTAAACTAAACTCAGTAAAACATAAAAAGTCAATCTAAAACTTACTTTTAAAAATTAATCACAATAAGAAAATATTAATTTTAGGTCTAATAATGATATAGATTATGTTTTTAATAAGAGTATAATACTTATCTTTTAGAAATACAACTGAAAATATTTACAGGTGAAATACACTTCTAGAATATACTGCAAAGACAGTTACCCCTTGGTATCCCCAGGGGGTTGTTTTGTTGCTGGCGTCCCTTAGCCCTCCATATCCTCAGATATGGAGACGGATAAGAGTAGTGAACCCATGGAAACAGAGACTATAATCCTGGGATTAGGATGGTGAAATGGTAGAAAAATAGGGCACAAATGAGTTGATAATTACTGCAGTTGGACGACTGATACATGAGCTTATTATATTTTCCTATTTACTCTTGTACACATTTTGAAATACTTCGAAACAAAAAGCTTTTTTAAAAGTAAAAAAGTCTCTTTTAAGAAAAAAATTGTTTTATTGTACAGAAAACAATTTAATTAAGATACATAGTATTTTTATCCTCTAAAATGGTTCTTTCTGACTACCACTATAAACTTTGCTAAGCTCTGAAAAGACCTCTATTATAAACAAGGATTTCAGTTTAAGCACACTGTTTAAGTGAACAGAAAACTGCTAATTTTATGCCAAATTACATTTAAAAACCACTTGAGTAGATACTAGGCACTCAGCATTTTACAAGATAAAAAACAGTTCTGTTTTTACAAAATGCAAATATAAGTGAAATAAAAAATTTTCTTACCGTTCAATCAGTAAGCTTAGCAATTCCTGTGGTTTACAAAATGAACGATATGTAGTAAGAAAAGTACGAACAAAATTGGGATCTGAAAAAATAGAACATAAAACAGGTTGCATATTCAATTTATTCAGCATATTTTGGAGGCCTTACTTCCTTTTTCCTTTTATCCTGGCTTTTCCAACTGTGGCTCTTTCTGCCAATCACAGTATTTCTTGAGAAATGAGGACTGTTTTCATATTCAAGATTTATGGATATACAATTTTTATGAATATTTATCAGTGAAGTTAATAATATTGTATTTTAGAGACATTTAGCTACTTTTTCTTTTTGATTCTGCAGTATTCTTTTCATATTTTAGAGGCATTTTTTTTTTTTCAGGCCTCAAGCCTTTTGAACATTTTTGAAAAGCTTTTAGCTCCAGTGGTCAGCAAACTTATTAGCCAAATATCAATAGTACGACGATTGAAATTTCTTTTGAAAGCCAAATTTTTTAAACTTCTTCTAACGCCACTTCTTCAAAACAGACTCACCCAGGCCATGGTATTTTGTGGAAGAGCCACACTAAAGGGGCCAAAGAGTCCCATGTGGCTTGCAAGCTGCAGTTTGCTGACCACGAAGCAAGACAATCACTTGTAATGAGTTTCACATACCTGCATACATATGATATGTCAATCTTTCAATTAACTTCACCACTGTTCCTCCTTTAATAATGGGGATTCCACTTCTACTTTGCAAGTTGTCTTCAAAAACAATGTTTTCCTCAGAGTCTTTTACCACAAAACGATAAACTTCAGGACTTGGTAATCTCAGTGGTTGCTCATTTTCTTCTTTCAATAATACTGAATCTAGCATTCGATCTAGAGTACTACGATAATGAAGAGAAATAAGTGCTGCCATCCAATTATTTTTCTCTTCAGCAGATTTAGCAGCAAATATTATGCTGTTTTCATCTTTCGATAGTAATTCAAAAGCATGTTTGTATTCACAAGTATCTTCTTTATCACATATTTGTATTTTTCTCATGACAAATTTTTCTTTTAATCTATATTCTGCACTACTGTAACCTGGAAGGCGTGACTGGCTATGATTGGGTTTGCAGCTAATCATTAAGCCATCAAAAAGAAAAATATGCCTTTCATGTTTAGCACCAATTCTTGTCAATGGACCTTCCATAATGAATTCATTACAACACTGTCCAATATCTTTGCCTTCCCATCCATCTATGTTTTTCTGAATTTCATTCATTTTTTTAATAGCCAGGTGCTTGCTTCTTAATTGACGATTGTAAAAAGGGAAAACAGGATCCCTAAAAAAAATACAAAGACAAAGATAGCTTATTTAATGACTAAGCAACCATAATTGCTTTAAGTAAGCATAAACTACCTCAAATCAAGTGACAAAAATATTAAATAATCAAACACAGCATTATTTTCTTCTACTAACTTTGCCACTACAAGCCTCAGTTTCATATTGTGCAAGAGAAGTACCAGAGACTCAATATTTCATTCCAATTGCCATACGACTTAAAATTAAATAATCCTATTTCTTATATATAAATTACACAAAACTTATCAACTATATCTTTTAAATTTTTTTACAAATCTTAACAATAATACAATGCCAATTTAAAAAGACTAGAAGACCAAAATAAAAACGTAAAACCAAAGCATAATTTTCAAGAATACAACTATCAGATGTAAGTGGGATATGCAGAAGCATTCATATTTTCAACAGCTTGGAATTACCCAGGTCGGCGTCGAGGTGAATACTGCTTGTAAATTCGGTCCATACTACCTTGGAGGTTCATAAGAGCAGTAATCGCTTGGTTCAAACATTCTCTATCTTCTTGTTCTTCACTACAAGCTTTCAATTGCTAGGAAGACCCAAAAAGAAAACTTAAACCTACATTGTTCAATTGTTTCCCTTTCTCATAATTAGAGGAAGCAGCAATATTATAACTCTAAATGAAGTTTAAATGCACTTACTAAAAACCACTATGATTTTATATAATCATGTATACTTCAAATCAGTCCTCTTTCTACATATGTGTATACAATACAAATATATAAAGTCATGTTAACAAAGCAATAAGGAATAAAATAAAATAAATTTGGACATTTTCTAGATATTTAAAAATAGCTCAAAACATGAAATTTAAAAGTGATTTTTATTTGTTAATAACTATCAATAAAGAAAATAAGAGACACAAATTATTTCATATCTATATCTATCTATCTATATCTATATCTATATCTATATCTATCTATCTATATATCTATATCTATATCTATATATATATATAAAAAGCCAGCAACCGGAATACCATAATGATCAGAATGACTGGTTGCTATGAAGCCCACTGCAGCCAGCAAACCTGCCTGATCAGGGGGTGGGGCCGGCTGGCCAACCTCCTGCAGCCCCCTAGCTGGCCCTGCCCCTGATCACTCCTCACACCCTAATAGGGGGCAGGCCTGATGGCCAACCTCTTGCCATCTTCTCCTCCTCCCGACAGGCCCAGCCCAATCCGCCCCAATTGGGGCCTGGTCAGCCAGACCCCACTCATGCATGAATTCATGCACTGGGCCACTAATTCTTCACAATGGCATTCTTAAATTTTAGAGATTATGTAAATAATCTTTGTTATACAAAATAATCAAATTGCTAACTTTAGCAATTTAATCCATCATAAATTTTTCTGAAAACAGCACCTCACAAAGGATTCAACTGATATTTACAACATAAAATTCAACCATTCTAGCAAATATCAAGAAAACATGAAAGTTAATAGTCTATCTTATTAATATTCTATCTTATTAACCCTTAGAAATAAGATGTATAGTCTACGGCCATTACCACCCTGAACGCGCCCAATCTCGTCTGATCTAGGAAGCTAAGCAGGGTCGGGCCTGGTTTGTACTTGGATGGGAGAAATAAGATGTATAAATTGCAGTATCATTAATCTTAACAACTCTGGATTTATTTTACTTATCTAAAAATTTCTCATCTTTCACTTTCAAAGTGGACAAAAATTTATTTTTAATAATTCATATTGCATGATACGTCAATGTTTTAATTTGTTTGACATAGAATAAAAAATGGAGCATTATACAGATATAGAGCACATATGAATACCATTGTACATTTACTCAAGAATCTGGAAAAATTATAACCGTTTCTTTAAAAAAATTTTAATTTAAATTTATTTCATGATCTTGAACTACCTTACTAGAACTTTTGTGATGAATATTCCTTATATTCCGAGATCTACATGAAAATCATTCAGCAATGGTTCTCCCTTCTCAGCAAGAAACTGAATGGATACTGACTATTAGGTCCATTACCTCTCATTTCTATGTCTTAGAAATTATTCTCCACTAGAGGCCTTGTGCACAAAATTCATGCATGGGGGTGAGGAGGAGGGGGAGGGGTTCCCTCAGCCCAGCCTGCACCCTCTCCAATCTGGGACCCCTTGAGGGCTGTTCAACTGCCCGTTTAGGCTTAGGCCTAAACGGGCAGTTGGACATCGCTCACAATCCAGGACTGTTGGCTCCCAACTGCTCATCTGCTTGCCTTCCTAATTGCCCCTAATCACTTCTGCGTACCAGCCTGATCACCCCCTAACCACTCCCCTGCCAGCCTGATCGACGCCTAACTGCTCTCCCGCCAGTCTGATTGTCCCTAACTGCCCTCCCCTGCAGGCCTGGTCACTCCTAACTGCCCTTCCCTGCAGGCCTGGTCACTCCTAACTGCCCTCCCCTGCAGGCCTGGTCCCCCTCACAACTGCCCTTCCCTGCAGGCCTGTCCCCCCCCCCCAACTGCCTTTCCCCACAGGCTCGATCATCCCCAACTTCCCTCCTCTGCCAGCCTGGTCACCCCTAACTGTCCTCCCCCGCAGGTTTGATCACCCCCAACTGTCCTTCCTTGCAGGCCTGGTCCCTTCCAACTGCCCTCCCCTGAAGGTTTGATTACCCCCAACTGTCCTTCCTTACAGGCCTGGTCCCTTCCAACTACCCTCCCCTGCTGGTCATCTTGTGGCAGCTATCTTGTGTCTACATGGGGGCAGCCATCTTATGTGTTGGAGTGATGGTCAATTTGCATATTATTCTTTTATTAGATAGTATATGGAGCACAGAGTCTTCATATATTTTAAAGATATTTGCAGAAGTATTGCTATCAAAAGATTTGCAACATAAATAATTTGAGTAATTACCATTAGAACTAAAACCATAATCTCCTAAGAAACAAAAAATTTTAAAAATGAAGGGAGTTTTACAAAATACAAAATAACACAGGCAGTTTAAAAATAGGATCAGTACTTGATCATTCTAACTTTTAAAGATGAAAATACTACCAAGTCACTTATGCTGTTTTATTTTTTTTATTATTACTATTTAAAAAAATATTTTTATTGATTTCAGTGAGGAAGGGTGAGGAAGCTAGATATAGAAACATCAATAATGAGAATCATTGATCGGCTGCCTCCTGCACACCCCCTACTGGGGATTGAGCCAGAAACCCAAGCATGTGCCCTTAACTGGAATTGAACCCAGGACCTTCCAGTCCACAGGCAAATGGTCTCTCCATGGGCCAAACCAGCTAGGGCCACTTATGTTGTTTTAAAGATTTCTTACAAAAAGATTCTTCTCAGCTCCACTCTAAAATATTTCCTTAATAAATATAGCTATTAATAATATAAAATAGTAAATTATAGGTTTTTTGTGGGTTTTTTTGTATTCTTACTGCTTTTATTGATTCAACCTTCTAAATTATCACTAATAATGAGATTCTACCAAAACGAGAACTGGCCATAACTAGTTTGGCTCAGTGGATAGAGCACCAGCCTGCAGACTGAAGGGTCCCATATTCAATTCGTCAAGGGCATGTACCTCAGTTGCAGGCTCCTCCTCGACCAGGACCGTGATCAGGACGTGTGCAGGAGGCAACAAATCAATGTGTTTCTCTCACATAGATATTTCTCTCTGTCTTTCCCTCTCTCTTCCACTCTCCCTAAAGATCAATGGAAATATATCCTCAGGTAAGGATTAACAAAAACAAACAAACAAACAACGAGAACACAAAATTTCTACTTGGTTTTCTGGCTATTCAAACTCTTCCACATAAATGACCATATCATTTCTAAATGTCCATGAATAATGACAGCTCATCAAAAAGAGATAAAAATTGAGGCTATTAAAGCATAGGATTTTCCGATGATATAAGTATATAAAATAATGGCTCTGTTTGGTATAACTTTAGTCTAATAATTTGCTAAACATCTCTTGAATGTTCCTCAGTGAGATTTAATAAATATCAGATTAGTAAATACGCAAGCTAATTCCCTACAGATATTTGAAAGAATGCATTCCTAAACATCTTACGCTGACATAGAAACTACTAATTGAAATGCCTCCTTCCTATAAAGTTCTTATCTCCGCCACCCCTTACATTTTGTCTTTTGAAATTAATACCAAGTTTATAGAAAAATTGTAAAAATAATACAAATTACCGTATTTTTCGGACCATAAGACGCACCGGACCATAAGACGCACCAGTTTTTAGAGAAGGGAAATGAAGAAAAAAAGATTCTGAAACAAATAGTGTCCTAAAATATTTTATGTGCATTAAAACCCAACATCACAGTCATAAACACATGTAATCAACCCTGTAAAGTAAACAGCAGCATTTAGAACCATTTTAGAGCCGGGCAAGCACACAGAGACCACACAGAGCCGGGCAAGTAAAAAAACTTCTTTTTTAAAGTATGTGTAGGCTATATTTGGACCATAAGACGCAGGGACTTTCCCCCCCCACTTCTGGGGGGGAAAAAGTGCGTCTTATGGTCCGAAAAATACGGTACTCCTAATACTGTCACCATTTTGCCAATATGCTTCATCTCATTCTGTGTATAAGTGAATGTGCACCATTTTCTCTTCGGAGAATAATTTATATATATAAAAGTCTAAGTAATCGAACAACCAAATGACCAGTTGACCAGTTGCCATGATGCACGCTGATCACCAGGGGGAAGATGCTCAATGCAGGAACTGCCCCCTGGTGGTCAGTGCACTCCAACAGCGGGAGTGCTGCTCAGCTGACCCACCCATCCAGGCAGCCCACCAGCCCGGCAGCAGCCACTCACTCCCTTAGTAGTCCTGCAGATCCAATCTCTGGAGAATGGGCCAGGCACCAACAGACTGGCGCCACCGGCATGATCCCGACAGCACCGCTGGCTTCCTGGAAGTTGGCCTCAGGCACAAGGTCACTTCCCCTCCCCAGATGCTCAGCAATGAAAAAATGATATAAAAGCAGCCGCCAGGTGGTTTCCAACAACCTGTGCGAACGTCAGCAGGACGGATCTAGATCCCATGCCAGTAAGGGCATCTCATTCACCCCATCAGAGAGCCGATTGTGTCCAACATGCCCCTCCTCCCACTCCCCCTAAGGATGGGCACCAGATACAGGACTCACTGCTGGAAAATGCTACCTCTTCCAATCAGGACAGACTGGTCGTGAGCCCATGGCAGACACAGGGGGGCCAGGATGAGTGGGAGCTGCAGGCAGGAGTAGAAGGCAGTGCTGGACTGCCAGTTTCGGCCCAATCTGCACAGACCATGCTGAGGGACCCCCACCGTGCACGAATTTGTGCCCAGACCTCTAGTCCTATATAATAAAGAGCTAATGTGCTAATTAGACCTAACAGCAGAATGACCTTCTGGATGAAGCCTGGGCTGTGAGGGCCAGCTGAGGCTACGAGGGCTGAGCCCCTTGCATAAATTTTGTGCATTGGGCATCTATTCTATATAATAAAAGCCTAAACGATCATTACAACAGAACAACCAGAATGACAGGTCACTATGATGCACACTGACCACCAGCAGGCAGACATTCAGTGCAGGAGCTTCCTCCTGGTGGTCAGTATGCTCTGACAGCTGGCGAGTGCAGCAGCGGTGGCAGGAGCCTCTCCTGCCTCTGAGGCAGTGCTAAGGAGCAGGGAGTTGAGTAGTAAGGAGCAGCGAGCAGGCTGGCTGTAAGGAGTGAGGGGTGCCAGACTGCAAGAGGAATGTCCACCTGCCAGCTTAGGGATCAAACCTAAGCTGGCAGGTGGACATCCCCAAAGGGATCCCAGACTGTGAGAAGGCACAGGCTGGGTTGAGGCGTCCCTACCCCCCTGCCCTCAGTGCACAAATTTTATGCACTTTATGCACTGAACCTCTAATATTACCTAATAAGAGACAAACATGTAAATTGATCCTACCTCCGCTGTGCCCACAGCCAATCAGAGAATTAGAAAGCCAAAGATGGTGGCTGCTCAGCTGCTTCAGATGCAGAGTGGCCAGGTGGGGCAGGATGTTTGGTATGAAGAGGGAGGGGGAGAGGGAGGGCATAAAGGGATCTACAAGAGCAGAGTGCCACAGTGAAGACAAGACTGCAGACTCGAGTCTGTACTGAAGACAAAGACAGTAGACTCCAGCTGGAGTCTGCAGCAAAGTGGAAGATGGCAGACTCTGGCTGGAGTTGCAGTGAAGCAGCAAAGATGAACCACCTGGAGCCTAACGCAAAGACGAAGAAGGCAAACTCTGGTTAGAGTGAAGGCCTTGGTCCCAGGTATGGGAGGAAACCCTGTGCTAGAAGGCAGGCCTACTGTGCAATGGGCTTCTAGTCTTTATATATAAAAACCTAAGCAACCGTTTGACCATTTTGACTGGTAGCTATGACATGCACTGACTACCAGGGGGTAGACACTCAACACACAGGCATGGAAACATGGAACAGAATGATGAATCTCAGATGCAAGGGAGGGCAGGAAGAAATTAACCAGAGATCTTATATGCATACTAGAGGCCCAATGCATAGATTCATGCTCTGGTGGGGTCCCTCAGCCTGGCCAGGGGGGATAGGGCCAAAACTGGCAGTCCGACATTCCCTAAGGGGTTCCAGACTGCGAGAGGGTGCAGGGCAGGCCGAGGGACCCCATAAGTGCATGGGCCTCTAGCTTGTGATAATATTCTTTCAGATCCTTGCTGAGGGAAAGGAACCATAGCTGAATGATTTTGAGATTATTTTTGAAATATGTGGAAAATTCAAAAAGTATTAACAATTACTCTCAAATAAGTATCGTTCTTTTTTACTCCTTTACTGTTTCAGTGGTATGTCTTAGAACAAAAATATTCTGTCACAATATAATAACCAACTTCTGGAAATTTAACACTGGTAAAAATCTAATATTATATATAAATATATTATTATATATTATATATTATATAATAAAAGTCTATTAATATATAATATGTATAATAAATATATATTATATATTAATATACAATATTACCTAGCACATGTCATTTTGTCACACACACACACACACACACACACACACACCTATAAAAGCCCTATATATCTAACACCCATATTAAATTTTTTTTTTAACTTCCCTAGACATAGTTACTCCTGAGTCAGTGGTCTCACAGTACTACTTATATTAGGTACTTATATTGTAACTAGAGGCCTGGTGCATGACATTTGTGCACTGCAGAAGGGGTCCTTCAGCTCAGCCTGCACCCCCTCGCAGTCCAGGACCCCGTGGGGGGTGTCTGACTGCCAGCTTAGGCCCGGGACCCCCTCGCTCCTGCAGTGGAGGCAGGAGAGGCTCCCACCATCACCGCTGTGCTCCCCTGCCACTTCTTGCTGAGTAGTGCTCCCCCTGTGGGAGTGCACTGACTACCAGAGAACAGCTTCTGCATTGAGCATCTGCCCCTTGATAGTCAGTGTGCATCACAGTACCAGTCATTCTATTTTTCGGTCTATTTGCATATTAGGGTCTTATTATACAGGATTCTTTGTTTCATAGTCATCTTCTTCACTAAACCATGACATCCTTAGACATGGGGATATGTTTTGCTCATTATTTGTACAGTATCTACAAATGGTAGGTACTCAATAAGATAATTAGAATGAATATTGTATAAATACTTATAATTTTAAATGTTTAGACAAATGACAATCATGAACATTTACTGAGCTCTTATTCTATGCATGTCCTTTTATGCATTAGCTTATTTAATCTTTGTTTCAACTCTGTAAGGTAGGTATTATTATTATAAGTGTTACAAATGATGAAAGTGAAGCACAGCACGGGTAATTCACCCAAGACGAGTAGGAGAGTTTGTATTCAAACCTGGGAACAAAATTCAGTGCCCATTTTTGCCATTACTACACTGCCTCTCTACAATGACATCAGATACAATTATGCAAAGTACTGGCCTATGCCTAAGTCTGGTGAATAGGAGTTGAAGGGGATTCCTTCTATGTTAAAAACAAACTGGATAATGAATAGTTTAAGAAATAAAATGAAGTTAAGTGTGTTTTGGAAAAGAGGTCAAAGATATTAATGCCCTTGCAATATGTGCTTAAGTAATAAAGTAGAAGTGAACTTTTATTAATTTGTAATCTTATTATCTTAATTGAGGAATATATTCCTTTTTTAACTGACAATCATTCTTCTCCTCAGTTATCTATAAGTATATCTTGTCCAAGATTTTGCACTTCATTTAAGTTTTTTCTTAACTCTTTAAGACTTCATTTAAATACTTACTATGTTTCTCTTGAATTCCCCAAAACTGTTATATCTACTATACATATCTGTGTGCCTAAAGCAAGGGAAATTTTAATAAGTTATAATCTGTCTCTAATTCATTGTGGATATATATGTGATCAATTCTTTTTTTTTTTTTAAATAAATTCCTCTCCAGATTTTCATAAAAATAAAATTTAAATAATTTGGTGGGAAATTCAACTCATTCGAATATTATTTTTCTTTGTGTTTTAAAAAATGCATTATCTTTCTTCAGATGTCTTTGAGTGATGTGTTAGTACTGAAAAAGTAATTATGTAGTAAAATAATCTTAATAATCTTTTTCAAAAGCCAGAACATTTTCTTTAATAACATTATCTCAAGCTCTTGATTTTATGAATACACTTACTCAAATATACATACACAGGAACACAAAGACAGTGACAAAGCAAATATTACCTGTTAACAATTAGTAAATCTAGGTGAAGAGAGATCACACTATACTATTTTTTTTTTTAACTTTTCTCTGTGTCTTTCAAAGTAAAAGGTAAAAGAGTACTACCTAAAAATTCAATTATCTCATATTTGAAATACTGGCTTATCTTTTCCAATGAACCTCATTGAAGTTATTAGTATAACGTTTTCCTGTTAAGCTTTTTTTTTTTTTTTTTTTTAATATATTTTATTGATTTTTTTCAGAGAGGAAAGGAGAGAGGTAGAGAGCTATAAACGTCGATGAGAGAGATAGATCCACCAGCTGCTTCTTGCACACCCCCTACCGGGGATGTGCCCGCAACCAATGTACATGCCCTTGACTGGAATCGAACCTGGGACCTTTCAGTCCGTAGACTGACGCTCTACCACTGAGCCAAATCGGCTTCGGCCGTTTTCCTGTTAAACTTTAAACTAAAGTAGGATAGATTAAGTTCTCGAGAGGAGAATTTTTATTCTTTCCATTACTAAATTTCTAAGGAATGACCAGAGTTAGAGAGCAAAAGGATGCTATTTGACCTTGGAATAAATCAGTTCTGAAGTGAGAAAGTAGATGTGTTCTTAATAACAGAAGCATAAACATAAATGTTTCCTTAGAATATAAGAAGTATATTATAAAGTTACTTATAAATCAAGAAATATAGTTTTTTCTTTTCCTTTTACATAAAAATGGAAATATATGTGAAGAAAAAAATCTAAAATTTATCTGAAAAACACACACCACACACACAGAAAATGAAAGTAGTTCATGATTAACCCCAAAGATGTTTAAATGCAAAGAACAAAAAGAATATATTATCTATAAAATACACTTTAAAGTATTGATATCAATAAGAATAATCCAATAATGTATTCTATCATAAATTTTGATTCTGGGAAGTAAAACTTGAATAATATTTAAATGCTACGTCAACACATAAATCTCCTTTGCTATGTGTCTGAAACACATATTTCAAATTAAAACTGCTCCAGATTGTATTTACTATTCCCAAAGGAATGTAAAAGCCTTAAGTCGCACTGGTCCAACCTCTTTTCTTATAGTTATCATGCAAAATGAGCATAACATGAAATGAAATTTCTTTTGGATGAGAACTTGAGCCCAAATAATATCACAACAAGGCAATCTACAGAACAGGAGAAAATATTTAGAAATGATATATCTTCAGAAGGTATTACTATTTAAATTATGTAAAGAACTCCTAAAACAAAATATAAACAACCCATTAAAAAATGGGCAAAGGACTTGAATAAAAGAAGATATACAAATAACCAATAAGCACATAAAAATATGCTCACAATCACTAATATTTAGAGAAATACAAAACAAAATCACAATGAAATACCACCTCATACCTATTAGGATGGCTACTATCAGAAAATAAAAACACAGAAAATAACATGTGTTGACAGGGATGTGGAGAAATTGGCACCCTGCACATTGTTGGTAGAGATATAAAATGGTACAGCTACGGCCGAAACTGGTTTGGCTCAGTGGATAGAGCATCACTCTGCGGATTGAAAGATACCAGGTTCGATTCTGGTCAAGGGCATGGTTGTGGGCACATGCCCGGTAGGGGGTGTGCAGGAGGTAGCTGGTTGATGTTTCTCTCTCATCGATGTTTCTGGCTCTCTGTCCCTCTCCCTTCCCCTCTGTAAAAAAAAATCAATAAAATGTATTTTAAAAAATGGTATAGCTACTATGGAATTCGGTATAGTGTTTCCTCAAAAAATTAAAAACTACAATTACCAGATGATTCAGCAATTTCACTTCTGGGCATATATCCAAAAGAATGAAAAGCGAAGTCTTGAGGAAATATTTGTATATCCATATTCATAGCAGCATTATTTACAACAGCTAAGAGGTAGAAGCAACCCAAGTGTAAAATGACACTGTTTGCATAGCAATATTCTTATCACCACTGAACTGTACACTTAAAACAGGTAAGATAGTAAGTTTCATGTTATGTAGTTTTTTCACAATTAAAAATAAATTAATAAAATGCTATATAATACCAACAGTATATAAAAATAAAATAACTTTTCATCTGTTCATGTGATAATTCACTTAGCCTGTGTCTAGAATTAATCCTTATTTCAGTGTTTTTCAAACTGCATATTAATATCCATTAAGGCATCACAATATTTTTTAAAAGTGGAAGAGAATAGGTGAGTACACTGCATAAAACTTTGCGTGTATGTGTTTGTGTATGTGTGTGTATACAGTCATAATATTAAATGTAGTTCTTACTATGGATCACTCCCACTGTATAACATACAGGGTGATTCCCACAGGACAATAAATGCCAGAAATAAGTGGGCCACTTTTTAATTAAGTATAAGCTTACCATAAATCAGTAGATGTTTCCAAATATGTTTATGCCAGCTGTGCTTATGTTGTAATTATGTAATTTTATCACACATTTTATAAGTCAAAGAAATATATGTATAAAAATGATATTTATGTGAAAACTCAGTCAAATGATTTTAAAGGCAAGTCCCTTTAAAAAGGTATAGGGACAACAAATGTAAAAGATTTGGAAGCATTACAAAAACATAGATTTCTGCACAAGATTGCTTTACAAGCACCTTCAAGTTCATGTTTCATCTAAAAGAAAAGTGAAATAGAAATCACAGAAGAAAATTTTTGTGATTTAAATCAGAAAGATTCATATTCAAAGAAAATATTTTACCCTAAGTTAACAGATTAGCATATATTTCCTATAAAAGAAGATATACAAATAACTAATAAGCACATAAAAATAGCTTAATATGCAAATTGTCCCCTCAGCCAGGAGTTCAACCAGGGGGAGGGGCTGGCCATCTGGAGGTCTTTCCCCCAAGCCTGTCCTGCCCCCAGCCAGCCCTCCTACCATGATTTGGGGCAGACCGATAGCAACCTCCTGGCTCCTCCCTCTAGCCTGGCCAGCCCAGCCCAATCGACCCCAATCGGGGTGGGCCGGCCAGACCCTACTCATGCATGAATTCATGCACCCAGCCTCTAGCAAATACGTAAGAATATGTAAAATTTCATTTTAAGATTCTTTGCTTTATTTTAATTAACTATCCAATTACTAATTCCAATCACAATAGCTAAGAACACTTAGAATCCAGTGATTAATTGGTGATAAATGTAGATATGGCCTCAGGATGAGTAAAGTCATTGTAGTTAATATTCTGATCCTAAGTGTAGATCTCAGGGACTTTAAAAACTAAACATCCAGATGAGAAAAAAAGAAGAAGAAAAAAAAACACCTTCAATTATAGACTCAAATAGCATTTAAATTGATTTTTTACAGAGAGGAATGGAGAAGGATAGAGCGTTAGAAACATCGATGAGAAAGAATCATCAATCAGCTGCCTCCTGCACTCCCCACACTGGGGATGTGCCCGCAACCAAGGTACATGCCCTTGACCGGAATGGAACCTGGAACCTTTCAGTCTGCAGGCTGATGCTCTATCCACTGAGCCAAACCAGTTTTGGCTCAAACAGCATTTTTAAATGTTGGCCAATATTAGAAGGCAATTATAACACTAATGATAGGACTTCCAATTAGATATGAGCATTACCTAAAATGTTTTAGACTCCAATTACACATCTGGAGCTGCCAATGTATTATTCAGATGAAGTCTATAATCTTTCTTTTATGAGTTCTTTGTGGATCCATTAGTCTCCATGGAGATATACACAATCAAGCTGCTCATCTATTTGTGCACAAAGCTAGTGAACTCCAGCATCACACATTATGGGTTATAAGATTCTATAAAAAAGAATTCTTGGGGTAGGCATTCATTAGAAATCATCAAATGGATATCTTGACTAGACGCCTACAAAATATAGTTATTCTGGTCTTTATTTTATTATTATTACTAATGAGTTAGAGAAAGTCTAAACAGGTTCTTTAAGCCAACAACCTGATATCCCAAAGGAGAGGTACAAAATGCTGAAGCAGAAAGATTTCTTACTTAAAAAAGAGCAATAAAAAAGTCAGGAAGAAAATTTTACTGAGCAAGATATGTTGAAATTACAATTGAAAAGGGAAATAATCTGAAAGTAGGCAAAAATCCTTAGATGTTAGCTGAAGTTAATAAAGATCAGTAGCTATGAGGTAGAGAAATGAGAATGGAGAGTCTTAAAAAAAAAAAAAATCTCCATCTCTCCATATGCTCTTTTGGTATCTTAAATATCAAGAGAAATTGCAAATGAAACCTGAAGTGGAAAAAAGAACACTCGAATTTTGATGCCTGTCCAAAGGCAGCAGATACTCTTTTATAACTAGGCAGTAGTGCTTTAAGGCTCAAAGAATGAATAATAGAGGGAAATCACCCCATCACTCATTAGTGAAACTATAACCCTTAGGATAAATATAGAGTACATTCAGGTTAATTAATGCATAGCAACAAGAACAAATAGAAACGTGGAATACAAAGGCAAACCACATAAGACATTCAAAATAGCGAAAGACTTAACTCCATAAAAGATTATCCAAAAGACCAATAAACATACTATACACACATTCACTAATAATAAAGACACACAGATTAAAATCATCAGAGACTATTATAAATATACCAGATGACAAAAATTTTAAAGTATGAAAATATGCATAAAGAAAGATATCTCATGCATTCTGGAAGGAGTGTAAACTGTACAACCCACTTTGGAAAGCTGCTTGGCATTATCTATTAAATCTGAAAACATATGCACCCTATAGACCAAGCAATTCCATTCCTAAGTACATACTCTAGAGCAATAAAATGCACGCACACATATAAGAGATACATAAGAGAATGTCCATAGCAAGTGTTATCAGTAATAGCAAAACAACCAGAAAAGAATAAACAAATCAGTTTATTCAAACTCGAAGAAAATTAAACTATAACAACATCAATAATATAACTGTGAGAGAAGATATAACATAGAAAATAATATATACAATTTGATCTAATTTATATAAAATTCAGAAACAGGCTATATATATATATATATATATATATATATATATATATAACATTAGTGATATATACATAGGTTTTTTAAACTGGAAACAAAAGCAAGGAAGTAATTGCCACTAATGTCAGGGGAGTGGTTTAGCTCTGGTGTTTACACATTATATTTATTAATTATGTAACACACTATGTTTCTGTTTTATTACATACTTTTCTGATAAGTATGTAATGTATCATAATAAAGTTTACATTGCTTATTAGAACCTTTAAGAATTCAATATATTTTTATGTTTACTGATCTTTGAAAAGAGTTCAAGTTTTACCATAATTTTTTAAATGTTGCTTGAGTCCTAGCTAAAAGAGGGAGAATATTACACTGCATGACAAAAATGTCAACTTCAAAAGTGCTTTTCTTAATAAGTTAAAGCAAGATGAAAATTTAGAACAATGTTATATATAAACGTTATTACTTACTTAAAATAAAGTTAAGCCCAGCCAGTATGGCTCAGCAGTTGAGTATGGACCTATAAACCAGGAGGTCATAGTTTGATTCCGTCAGGGTACTATATGCCCAGGGAACAGGATCAATCCCCAGTAGGGGGCGTGCAAGAGGCAACCAATCAATAATGTTACTTTCATCACTGATGTTTCTTTTCCTCCCTCGCCCTTTCGCTCTCTCTAAAAAAAAAAAATCAATAAAAACATTAACTTGAAAAAAAGTAAACTTAAAAAAAATTATATATATAATTGATTTCAGAGAGGAAGGGAGAGGGAGAGAAAGATAGAACATCAATGATGTGAGAGAATCACTGATTGGCTGCCTCTTGCAAGTCCCCTACTGAGGATCGAGCCCGCAACCCAAGCATGTGCCCTTGGCCGGAATCGAACCTGTGACCTTTCAGTATGCAGGCTGACACTCTATCCATTGAGCCAAACCAGCTAGGGATAAATTTTTTTTTTTTTTTTTAATATATTTTATTAATTTTTAGAGGGATAGTTAGAAACATCGATGAGAGAGAAACATTGACCAGTCACCTCTTGCACACCCCCTACTGAAGATGTGCCCGCAACCAAGGTACATGCCCTTGACTGGAATCGAACCTGGGACCTTTTAGTCCACAGATCGACACTCTATCCACTGAGCCAAACCGGTTTCGGCTAACCTTTTTTTTTTTTTTTTTTTTTAAATAACATTAGTACTTAGAGAGTCTATATTATGAAATGACAGATAAAGATACATTTTCCTGTCTCTATCCACCACATGAAAATGATATGAAGCTAAGAAATACAAGCTTTTCTTCATGGTCTGTAAAAAAAGGCAAACATTTAAGATAATTTATTTTTTATAAATAAAAAGTATTTTAAAATAACCTGATCAGAAAAAAAACTAGTTTTTAAGCCTCATAAATACCAGTACTTTTGATTCAGAAAGCTTTTATCTTACCTTTAATAATTCAAAATAATGCCAACAGTGATACACAGGTACTAGCATAAGTCGTGGAAGGACATAACGAACTGCCTCTCTAAAACCATCAGCAATGGACTGCAAAGCAAAAAAATATAATATTATACCGCTGATATCAAGGATATATAACAGCAGTGCCAAACAGAAATAGCTTTTAAAATTACAAGAAACAGACTTATCAAAACTATAGTGAAAAACATGTTCTTTATTAAAATTGAAGAGCTGTCGATTAAGTTTTTTTTCTCCTTCTTACTCCTTAAAGTTGTTAAATTTCTACATACTTAAATTTCTACATCTTTTACATGGCTAAAATAACTTTCACTATAGAGCTCTCAGCTTTTCTCTAAAAAATTAGGGCTCCACATACTCTACAGGAATTTTGAAAAATGATGAACTGTTCCTCACATTTTTATGTCACCATTTGAAATGCTTTAAATTTGATAGTTACAAAGGATATTTCTGGGGGAGATGTTTTATATACACACACACACACACACACACACACATACACACACATACATATACATATATAAATAATAAATACGATTTAAATACATTTCACCAATGATTTAAATATTTCATATTTAGCTCATTTAATTTATGAAAAAAGTCTGTCATTATCACTTATTTGACAGAGCCAATCTTCACTGTCAAATTAAACAGATCAGACTCTTTTTCTGCAAAAACTCTGACTTCATTCTTAAATTCAAATATACATGTTAATGTCATATCCCCCCCCCTCCCCCCCGCCACGTGATAATGTCACATTCTTAAGTAGTGAAGCATCTAGAAGAACCTAACATCCAGGTATGAGAACTTTAACTTTACAAAAGTCTCCATCTTCTTTCTCCCAGTGTCCAATGAATGGTGAAGTAAAAATAAAAGTTAAATCGCTGTTGCCGTCTGCCTCCAAAAATTAACATTAAAAAGTAAACTCCTGCTCAGCCAGTGTAACTCAGTTGGTTTTTTAAAAAGTTAATATTCACCCTGTTAAAACCATCTTACTTCTTAATTCTTAGATAGAATTGACAAGACATAGGTAGCTATGGCATGCCATTTCAACTACCAAGAGTTTTTAACAATCAAAAAAGTTCTCTTGGAACTCTTTGCTTTGCACTCAATGAACTTGTGACATTGTGACTTATAAGTTATCTCATCTACATCACAGTTCCAGGCTCCCCAAACCCTAGGAACTTTCTAAGTTTAGAGAGTGAAAAAAAGTGCAAAAAGTGCCTTTTGTTATGTTAATGATGACTTTTAGGCTAGGGCCTGGTTGCCAAGAGAACCAACCCTGTGATTAGAGGCTTGGAATGATCAGCCCCACTGCCAGGCCTGGTTTAGGGGAGGAAGGAAGGGCTAGAGATTGAGTTCCATTTCTAGTGGCCACTAACACTGTCAACCTGGAACACTAAGGAAGCATCCATGTAAGCCCATTAGGGGAGTTCATTGGTCTTTCTGGAGAACTTTCCTGTTGGGGAACCAGAATGTTTCCATGTGCACTACACTGAGGTCCCAAGGTCCATGGGGACAAGCTTTTTTGTTGGGAACCTCACCCCATGTTATCTATTCTTCTGGCTGATGCCTCATAACCTTTAATATCTTTTTCTTTGATATACTTTTATAATAAACCAGTAATCTAGTAAGCAAAATATTTCTCTGAGCCAGTTTAGCAAATTGAACCCAAGGAGGAAGTCACTAGAACCCCAATATAGCCAGTTGGTCAGATAAAGAGCCAAGGCTTGCTTGCTGCTGGCATCTGAAATGTGTGTGTATGTGTGTGCGTGCATACGTGCACGTGTATGTGTGGGTGTGCAGCTGGAGAGCCCAATATTGCATGATTGAGGACTTAAACTGTGGAATTTGGTCCTATCTCCAGTAGTGTCAGAATTGATTTGAAATCTTGCTGGTGAACTGATTTGAAATCTTGCTGGTGTCTGAGAATTGTTTGTTGGTAGGGGTGAACCACCCCTACTTCAGAATTCTTTTTCAGAAGAAATACATTTTTTTCCTGACTGGTGCCCTGGAAGTTTTTACACCTTGGATCAATGCATAATGGGAAATTCAATATGGTTATAGGTAATGAGTAAGAGAAATTGGAAAACAGAATGCAAAAACACAAACAAGGTGGCAGGCAGACTAGAAACTGATTCCCTTAAAATTATCTGTGCTCGTATATGGCCTGAAATATCTTAGTGTATAGCTAGGGTTACATATATCTCAGTTTTAAAAACTAATAGTCTGGCCTGGATGGTGTGGCTCAGTGTTGAGCATCTATCTATGAACCAGAAGGTCACCATTTGATTCTTGGTTAAGGCACATGTCTGGGTTGCAAGCTCGATCCCCAGTGTGGGGTTTGCAGGAGGCATCCAATCAATTATTCTCTCCCATCACTGATGTTTCTATCTTTCTCTCCCTCTCCCTTCCTCTCTGAAATAAAAACATGTATTTTTTAAAAGAAAACTAATAGTCTGCATGTAGAATACATGATTTTCTAAAATGTATAAGCGATTTTTTAAAGTCAGTCATGTTGATTTTTTTTTGATTTTTGATTTTTATTTTTTTTAAATAAATTTTTATTGTTCATATTATTACAAATGTTCCTTTCCCCCCCTTCTCACCCCACCCTTTGTCCTTTCCCCACCCCCCATTGTCCTCATCCATAGGTGCACAGTTTATGTTCAGTCTCTTCCCACATCTCCTTCTCCCCTTTTCCCCAAGAATAAACAGTTCACTCCCCTTCCATACCTCTGATTCTATTATATTCAAGTTAATATTGTTCCTCAGATTTTTTTTTTTTTTTTTAGTTTCCTTGGTTTTTAGATTCACTTGTTGATAGTTACGTATTTGTTGTTCATAATTTTTATCTTTATTTACTTTCTCTTCTGAAAGAACCCCCTTCAGCAATTCATATAATTCTGGTTTGGTGGTGATGAACTCCTTTAGCTTTTTTTTATTAGTGAAGCTCTTTATCTGACCTTCGAATCTGAGTGATAGCTTTGCTGGATAGATTATCTTTGGCTGTAGGTTCTTGCTATTCATCACCTTGAATATTTCTTGCCATTCCCGTCTGGCCTGCATGGTTTCTGTTGAGAAATCAGCTGACAATCGTATAGGTGCTCCTTTATAGGTAACTACCTTCTTTGCTCTTGCTTCTTTTAATATTCTCTCTTTGTCTTTTGCTCTTGGAATCTTAATTATGATTTGTCTTGGTGTGGTCCTCTTTGGATTCCTTTTGTTTGGAGTTCTGTGAGCTTCCTGGACTTGTAAGTCTAATTCTTTCACCAGGTGGGGAAAGTTTTCTGTCACTATTTCTTTCAGTATGTTTTCGATATCTTGCTCTCTCTCATCTTCTGGGACCCCCCATAATTCTGATGTTGGTTCGCTTGAAGTTGTCCCAGAGGTTTCTTACATTATCTTCAACTTTCTGGATTCTCTGGCCTTCTTGCGTCTGCGGAGGAGTGTCTTCTGGCTCTTTATGTTCCAAATCTTTGACTTGATTCTTGCGATCTTCCATTCTGTTTTTAGGACTCCATAAAAT
Source organism: Pipistrellus kuhlii (assembly GCF_014108245.1). Lineage (NCBI taxonomy): Eukaryota > Metazoa > Chordata > Mammalia > Chiroptera > Vespertilionidae > Pipistrellus > Pipistrellus kuhlii. The sequence goes on along the minus strand of NW_023425404.1, from coordinate 29,908,619 downwards.
ATTTTTTATTTCAGACAATGTATTCTTTATTTCTTGTTGATCCCTTATTATTTCTAGTTGATCCCTTTTCATATCCTCATAGGTCTTATTTATTTTATCGGCCTTTTCTAGGAGATTCTTGAACAACCTTATAAGTGTGGTTTTGAACTCTATATCCAGTCGCTTTTTGTCCTCCATTTCTTTCGTTTGTGATCTATTTGGTTTAGGCATTTTCGAAGGCAGCTTTCCTGATGGGGCGGGGTTTCAGGGTGGAGCCTACAGCCTTGGCTTCCGTCAGCCCCGCCCCATGCGACTCCTGAGACTCAGGGTCCTTCAGTACTTGTTGCGAGCGCCTCTGAGAGAAAGGTGCCCTCGATTTTCGCCTGCTGCCAAACTGTCTATGCTCTCCCCCAATGAGTCCGGTATTGGGGTTCAGTTCAGTTGGTAGTGGGATTGGAGGTGGCGTTCAGAGCAGTCTGGAGCCCCTGTCTCCTTCCCGTCAGGGCAATCCCGCGGCACAGCCGGCCAGCCCTTCTCTGCGCGCAGTGCGCGCGCCTCCGGGACCTCCTTTTGCCGCTTCCCCGGAGTCCCGCCTTACAGCCGGGCTCCCTATGGATGAGCCTGGGTCCCCGGGGTCTGGCCTAGAATTGGGGTTCAGAGTAGTTGGAGCTGGGCCCAGCACAGTCGGAGCTTTCCTCTCCTTCCCGCTTGGGACTGCCAGCCAGGCACTCGGCCTCCCTCCTCTCTGGCTCTGTCCTCTCGGCGTGCGCCACATGTCTCCGTACCTTGGGCTTTTACAGCTCCTCCGCGCTTCCTTCTGGTTTTCTCCTTGCTTTTTGTTGTAGAATTTCCAGTCAGTCGACTTTCCTGTAGTTCTGGGTAATGTCCATTTTATATTTTAGTTGTATTTTGTTGAAATTGTTGTGTGCAGCTGCGGCTAGTTGCCTACCCGAGCAGCCATCTTCAGTCATGTTGATTTTAAACATTACTATGCATGACTTATTTAAATTGGTATTTCTCTTCAGATAAATACAGACAGCAATATATAATATGAAGAATCTCATATGCTACCTTTAAAATATATCCTCATAGATAAACACACCCATAATTCTCACATATTAACTGAAATTAAATTATAATTTGTTCAACAGACTTGGCAACTATTAGTTGGGCCAAAGCTCGTATTTTTAAGGTGTGCTATAAAAATTCTAAAAACTTATTTATTTATATTTCTTTTTAAAATATATTTTATTGATTTTTTACAGAGAGGAAGGGAGAGGGATAGAGTTAGAAACATCGATGAGAGACATCGATCAGCTGCCTCCTGAACACTCCCTATTGGGTATGTGCTTGCAAACAAGGTACATGCCCTTGACCAGAATCGAACCTGGGACTCTTGAGTCTGCAGGCCAATGCTCTGTCCATTGAGCCAAACCAGTTAGGGCTATTTATATTCTTTATTACTGAAATTATTACATATGTCCCCCTTCCCCCCATTGTCCTCTTCCAGCCTGGTCCCTCCTCGCACTTCACCCCGTCTATGTCTGTTGGTTATGATTATATCCATACAATTTCTTTGGTTGATCTATTCTTCCCTCATCCCCAACTCCACCAAAAAAACTTTTTAAATAGTTTTTTTAAATGAAGCATTACTTTAGCTTTTTAAAGTTAATACAGTACAAGTGGGTTTGGCCTGCAAAGGGGTTTTATCTAACTCATTCAACTTCACTGATTAAATGGGGGCAATAGCTTAAATAATTGCACCCTAAACATTAAATTACTAATAACATAGGGATGAAACATGAAATGTGAGTGCTTTAAATGAATATGCAAATAATTATTGGCAGACTGTCCAATTTAACAAATGTTTACTTTATGGTTTATATCTACATATAAGGTTAAAAAATGATTCCTTTATTGAAGTAAGTTTTGAGAATTAGATATAATTTTTATTCCACATTGACAAGTTTTTGAATAGATGGAGAATACCAGGTGTACCAGTTAACAATGCAGATTTTGTAATCAAAGAAAACATGATAATTTCAAGAGAAACATCAAAAGTACTTTATTCAAAGTAATGTCCATCGCTAGCTACACACTCCCCCATCTTTTAGGTAATTTGTGGATACCATCCCAATAGAACTTTGCTTGTTTTGAGGCAAACCAGAGACCCTATTTTCCATTTCTTCGTACTTTTTGAAGCAATGCCAAATTACCACTTGTTCAGCGTGTGCTACTGATCAGAACAAGTGGTACTTTGAAGGAGCAAGGTCTGGTGAACATAGCAGGTGGGTTAATACTTCCTAGGCAAGATCATTTAATGTGTCTTTAACTGGTTTTGAAGTGTGTGATGGTGTGTTATCATGAAGCAAAATTACTTTGCCGAGTCTTCTGGCCATTCTGGTGATTTAATGATCAAAACGTGGTTCAAATTATTTGTTGTTGGTAGTGATCAGTATTAACAGTTTCACCTGGTTTTAGACGCTCATAATACACCACACCTTCCAGATCCCACCAAACACAGAGCACTGTCTTCTTTCTGAAGCGATTTGGCCTTGCAGTCGATGTTGATGGTTGATCTGGATCAACCCATGATTTTGTGCATTTGGGATTCTCAAAATAAATCCACTTTTCATCGCCAGTCACAATTCAATGCAAAAAAGACTTTCTTTCTGCCACTGAAGCAAAATTTTACTGATGACTTTTCGGTTTTCCATTTGTTTTTCAGTTGATGTGGCACCTATTTCCCTTCCTTTAAAATCTGTCCCATTGCTTGTAAACAATTCCCAATCTTTCTGCAAGTTGTTTTCAAGTTTGACACGCATATTCATCCAATAAAGGTTGTAATTGTTGGTCTTCAAACTTTTTTGGTTAACCTGGACATTCTTTGTCTTTCACATCGAAATCATCACTTTTAAAGCATTTAAACCAGCGGTCACAAGTATCTTGAGATGGAGCATGTTCACCATAAGCTTCCCATAAGCTTCAAGCAGCACTTTTCTTCAAAATAAAGTTATGAATTAAAACTTCCCGTGAACGCTCTTTTTTGGCACAAAATTCGACATTTTTAAGTGTAAAAATATCTATGTTAGAACCTTCAGCAAATTTAACATATGAAATTTTGAAGCATACATATCAAATTGCATATATGTCAACATATGTGTAACTACATCTATTGAAAAAAATCCTCATTATTAACTGGTACACCTGGTAATGGGAATTCACAGTAAACAAGGCAGGGAAAAGATGGTAAATGAGCATTTATATATCTGAAGTGCCCAAGGGATATCTAAGTGAATTAAGGCAGCTGGTTATATAAAGTGTACAAACATTGCTCAAATGAAATTATGGCTTAAAAATACAAATATGTAGTCACCAATAAAAGGAACTGTAACCCTTTGCAACAGCATGGATTGACCTGGAGATTGACCAACAGCTAAATGAAATAAGCCAGTCAGAGAAAGACAAATAGCATATGACCTCACTTGTATGTAGAATCTAATGAACAAAATAAACTGATGAACAAAATAGAAAGAGGCATAGATACATGGAACAGACTGACAGCTGTCAGAGAGGAAGGGGGTTGGAGCCTGGATGAAAGAAGGTGAAAAGATTAAGCAAAGAAAAAAATTTTTTAGATAGATATAGATATAGATAGATAGATAAAGAGGTAATATGCAAATTGTCCATATGGTGTCACATTAACAACCGAGGCCACGCACGCATGGAGCACGTCTAGGTCCCTGCCCCCCAACCCCCACAGGCGGCGGCGGCGGATCCCTCCCAGCTCCCGTGGAAGTGGTGTGGCTCCCTCCTGGCTCCCACGGGTGCAGGTGGGTTGCTCCTCCCTCCTGGCTCCACGGAAGCGGCATGGCTGCCTCCTGCCTCCCACCTTCTGCAGAATTGGCACGGGTCCTTCCCGCTCCCATGGAAGTGGCATGGCTCCTGTAGAAGTGGCACAGTTCCCTCCCGGCTCGCTCTCACCTCCCACGGATGCCGGCAGCTCACTCCCACCTCTGGAATCGGTGCAGGTCCCTCCTGGCTCCTGTGGAAGCGGCGTGGGTCCCTCCCAGCTCCCATGGATGCTGGTGGCTCGCTCCTTCCTCCAGAATCGACACTGATCCCTCCTGCCTCCCATGGAAGTGGCACAGCTCCCATGGAAGAAGCATGGAAACAGCCAGGTCCCATGGAAACAGCACATCTCCCACTGGCTCCCACAAAAGCAGTGGACGGCCTACTGCATGATAGGATACTAGTCTATATATAAAAACCTAAGCGACTGAATGACCAATCATTATGATGCGCACTGACCACCAGGGAGAAGATGCTCAACACAGGAGCTATCCCCTGGTGGTCAGTGCGCTCCAACAGTGGGCACGCCGCTCAGCTGACCAAGGGGTGCCAGAAGCTAGGTTCATAGCTGGCAAGCACAGCTGCAGCGGTGCAAGCCTCTCCCACCTCCGTGGCAGCACTACTGAGTGGTGGTGGTGGCGGGGGCAGGCTCAGCAGGCCCGGATGAACAGGAGTGCCGGGCAACTGGCCCAAACTCAGGCTCCTCCCCAGCCACCTGCTGCTTACGTACTACTACATTCCTCAGGGAATGTTGGACTGCTGGTTTCAGCCTGACGTGGGAAACCCCGAGAAGTCCCAGACTGCGAGAGGGCACAGGCCAGGCTGAGGGACCCCACCCATGCATGAATCCATGTTCCAGGCCTCTAGCATATATGTATATACGTGTGTGTGTGTGTGTGTGTATGTGTGTGTGCGCGCGCGTGTGTATCACATAGACACGGACAATAGTGTAGTGATAGCCAGAGAAAGTGTGGGTGGGGAGTGGTTTGATGTGGGCAAAGGGGAAGAAATAAGAATGGAAAGGGACTCTGCTTGGAGTGATAGGCACAGGATGCAGTATGCAGATATTTTATTGTGCTGTACACTTGAAACCTGTATGATTTTATGAACCAATGTCATCCCAATAAATTCAATGAAAAAAAAATGAAGTCATCAACATATAGGCAGTAGATAAAGCAAAGGATATAAATAAAGTCACTCAAGAATAGCATTAGAGGAGCAGAAAATCAAAGGCTGACCATGGGGCCTGCAATTAAAGAGACTGAGAAGAAGAAATCACTTGGTTTCATGGTTAAGTTCACTGACAAGGCAGTTTTTATTGTTATACCCTGATTAAGACACAAGTAGTAGAAACTTTGAAAAATGGTAAAAAGTAATACGAAGATAATCAGCTACTGAGGGGGAAAAAACAAAAAAAGAAAATGACAAGGTTTATTGCTTGTTTTAAGACAGTAAAGAGCTGACCATATTAATATGCTAAGGGAGAAGAGCCTGTTAGATCAGGAAGTTTCTACAGCAATAAGGATCATCAATGCCAACATAACCTTCATTTAGTGTTAAAAAGTAAAAATACAAATTTTGTCTCCACTTACTTTCACTTTACCTAACTGCATTACTGAACCAATTAACTTGTATACTTCCCATTAATATGTTTATCTCCTTAAGTTATAGGCCTGATAGAGAAATAGGTATGAGTACAAATGAGGATATTCTCCACTCCTGATTATTTCAGTTCTATCTTGTTGAAAATAAGAACCTGAAATAGCTTTCCATAATCATTTAAATTCCAGATCTAGAATTTGCCAGATCAATATTTGTGATGGCATTCTTTAAAAGATTTCTATATTAAGGGAAGATTAGTTTTTTCAATATGAAATAGGATTAAAATGAACAGATTTTGAAAGATTGGTGACAATTTTCCTCAGTTGCTTTATGAAAGATCCTAGAATTACAAATATTTAGAATAAATTGGTAAAATATTTCTTTAGTTGCTTTACTTAAAAAATGACTTTAAATTTACCTGAAAGTGTAGAGCCACTGCAGGTCTGGCCATCAACTTACTGAAATGTTCATTAAATTTTGGTGAAAGAATGTCCTGTGATAATGTTTCATAAGGATCAAATGCTTGCTCCTATTTTTTAAAAAAAGAAAATGTGTTAGGTTTAAAGATCATCTTTTCTATTAATATGGCACAGATTATTTAACGGCAAATTTTTTAGAACTCTTTGCCGTTTACTTTGCAGGAACAAACAGTGACTATGGCTATAACTGAAAAATTTTTTAAATGTAAATAATGACCTTGAGCTATTGATCACAGGAAGCTTCCAGTCTTAAAAATATTGATAGTTCACTGACTTTGTGTTAACAAGTATCAAACTATTAAAATGCTTATGCACATTACTCCCAATAAGTGAAAAGTGTATCTATTAGTAAAAGAAGGCTGAGATTTTAAATTTCAGTTATTCTTGCCTACATTGAAATAAGTTTACACTTAGGATACTTTCAAAGAAAGCAAAAAGCAATACTGCTCTTTGATGGTACTGTTCTTTTGGATAAAGATTAGAAAAAGAAAGCAACGACTAATGTAGAGTAAAATAACAAGTCAGAAACTACACATATTTTGTCCAATGTTTATATTTAAATTCCTACTATTTAATAATAGTCAGTATCTTCAATGTTTAGTTAAAATTAAGAGATTTGTTTCATTTTTGTACTTTAAAATATAGCATGTTTTTCAGAAATAACAAGTATTGGCAAAAGTGTAGAGAAATTGAAACCCTCATCTATTGCCAGTGGTAATGTAAAATGGTATAGACCCTATAGAAAATATTTTTGGCAGTTCCTCAGAGAGCTAAACAAAGAATTACCATATGACCCCGCAATTCTACTCCTAGGTATGTACCCCAAAGAACTGAAAACAAGGACTCAAACAGATACTTGTATAATATAACAACATAACTGTAGCATTATTCATAATAGCCAAAAGGCAGAAAAAAACACAAGTGTTCATCAACAAATAACTGAATAAACAAAATATGACATATCTGTACAATGGAATATTACTCAACCATAGAAAGAAATGAAGTTCTGATACATGCAATGACATGGATGAACCCTGAAAAGATTATATTAAGTAAAATAAGCAGACACAAAAAACAAATATTGTATGATTCTAGTTATATCAAATATCTAGAGTCAGCAAATTTATAAAGACAGAAAGCAGATTAAAAATTACCTATGGTTAAAGGGTGAAAAAAAGGAGTTGTTGCTTAATGAATAGAGTTTCTGTTTAGGGTGGTAAAAAAGTTTTGGAAATAGATAATGGTAATGGTTGTATAATTTTGTGCATTTAACTAACAACACTGAATTGTATACTTAAAAATGGTTAAAATGGCAAATTTGTTATATATATTTTACAATAAAAAACAAAACAAAATGCCTGGCTGGCGTGACTTAGTGGTTGAGCATCAACCTGTGAACCAGGAGGTCACGGTTCGATTCCAGGTCAGGAGGCAGCTGATCAATGATTCCCTCTCATCACTGATGTTTCTAATCTCTCTCTCCCTCTCCCTTCCTCTCTGAAATCAATAAAAAATATATATTTTTTTAAATTAGAAAATTCTTTTTTGAACCAAAATATCTTTAAGATATAGCAGGCAAGCAAACTACAAATTAATATGCCAAGTTATCATAATATAACAACTTTCTAATAAAAACCAAAGCTGAATATTTTGGTTAGGCATTATAATAGTAACTGAATATTTCAATACTACATTTCATTTTCTATAAAATAGATGTAATAAAAGTGACCTATATTTTCAGAAAATTTTAAACAAAAACTAGAAAATTTACATGAGCTCTAAAGATGTACTTTTAAAAAAATATATATTTTATTGATTTTTTACAGAGAGGAAGGGAAAGAGATAGATGAGAGAGAAACATCGACCAGCTGCCTCTTGCACACCCCTTCTGGGGATGTGCCCGCAACCAATGTACATGCCCTTGACCAGAATCAAACCTGGGACCTTTCAGTCCGCAGACCACCGCTCTATCCACTGAGCCAAACCGGTTTCGGCTAAAGATGTACTTTTAAAACCCTGTTTTCCAAAAGAAATTTAAAAATGGCCAAAGAGTATGACAGGATGTTCAACATCATTAGTTTGAAAAAACAAAACAGTGAGATGCTGGAGTTTATTTTACCACTAGACTGGCAAAAATGGCATAATTTCAGAGTTAGTGGAGGTATGAGGAAAAAAGCCTGCAAATACTAGAATTTATTTGGAAGTAAATTTGGCAAAATATTTCAAAGTTCTAAAAACATGCCAAGTCTTTAGTACTACAATTCCTCTTTTGGGAATATATTCTAAAACAATTATTACGTAGACTATGAAGTCAAGTATGAATATGTTTGTTGCAGTATTATTTACAATAACAAAAATGGAAACAATAGACATGCCTAATGATAACAGATGTTAAAATGTTATGATGTCTCCATAACAACATGGTACTATTCAGACTTTAAAAATTGTGTTGAATTACTTTTATTAACCTGGGAAACATTTGTGATATATTCATTGGGGGGGGAAAAGCAGATAATAAGAGAGTAAGATCCTATTTTAGCAAGTGCACATGTCTGTTTGAGTAGAAAATACTGTATGTTATAAGGATAACTTAATTCTGGGTGTTGCAAAATGGAGTGATTTTTATTTTATTTATATTTACCTCTGTGATTATTTTTACGTGAATTACATTACTTTTCTAATAATTTAAGGCAACAAAATGATTTTCACTTTGGAAACAAAATTAAAATACAAACTTCCTTTTCAAATTTTGGAAACTAAGACTAAAATTCACAAAAGCTAAACAGGTCTAGTCAATAAAGTTTCTTTTACTTAAAATGCATTTGCCATTAAAAAAAAATCTTAAAACTTGCCCTAGCTGGTTTGGCTCAGTGGATAGTGTCGGCCTGTGGACTGAAGAGTCTCAGGTTCATTTCGGACAAGGGCACATGCCCAGGTTGCCGGCTCCATGCCCCATAGGGGGCATGCATGAGGCAGCTGATCAATGATTCTCTCTCATCATTGATGTTTCTATAGCTCTCTCTCCCTCTCCCTTCTCTGAAATCAATAAAAATATATTTTTTTAAAATCTCAAAACTTACTATTCTATCAACTTTCACTATATGTATTATCATAAACACACTATAAAGTGTCATATAAATAGAGTGTAACTGTTCTTTGCTATTGGTTAAATCTTAAGTATTTTTTATAATAGCCAATAATGTCTTCTAATTTTCACAAAGAAATCTTACTAAATCTCTTAACAACAGCATTTAAAATTTAAATGAGAATAAAGTAGTTTAATAAACTTACTTCTGCCAAATCTTCAAAACAGCTGCCAGCTAAGGGGTGAGGACTGCTCTCATCAGTCATTTCAACTGTGTCTTCAATCAAACCTAAAAGTTTTACTGTCAACTCATGTATATCTGATATGTTACTGAAAATCTTTTCAATGTCCTGAAAAAATAAAAAAGGTCAAATGTGAGCTTGAGAATTTTGTTTAAAAGTTATTAAAGTAATATAAATATTAAGGGTGTATCTTACCCAATTATTATACTTACTAATATATTTCAAGACATAGAATATATTCTAAAACACAGCAAAAGTCAGTAACAAATAAGGGAAATTAAAAGCCTTTTGGATGACACATAATAAATTTATTGGAAAATATAGATTTTGGAATAGCTATTGTAAAATTTATTTTTCATTTACAGTTCACATAAAATATTATGTTAGTTTCAGGCATACAACTCTGTGATCAAACATTTATATATCTCATGAAGTGTATATAAGTCTAGCACCAATATGTCTAGTATCAATCTGACATAGTTATTATAATATCATCGACTATATTCCTTATGCTGAACTTTGTATCTCCATGACTATTTTTGTAACTGGCAATCTGTGCTTTTTAATCCCTTTTACCATTTTACCCATCCCCTACCTCCCATCTGGCAATTATCAATTTGTTATTTATATCTATAAGTTGTTTCTGTATTTCAAATTTCACAAGTGAAATCATATATACCGTATTTTTCGGACCATAAGACGCTCCGGACCATAAGACACACCAGTTTTTAGAGAAGGGAAATGAAGAAAAAAAGATTCTGAAACAAATAGTGTCCTAAAATATTTTATGTGCATTAAAACCCAACATCACAGTCATAAACACATGTAATCAACCCTGTAAACGCAGCATTTAGAACCATTTTAGAGTCGGGCAAGCACACAGAGACCATACAGAGCCGGGCAAGTAAAAAAACTTTTTTTTTAAAGTATATGTGTAGGCTATATTTGGACCATAAGACGCAGGGACTTTTCCCCCCCACTTCTGGGGGGAAAAAAGTGCGTCTTATGGTCCAAAAAATACGGTATCTATCTCTGACTTATTTCACTTAACATAGTACCATCTAGGTCCATCTATGTTTTTGTAAATGGTAAGATTTCATTTTTTATGACTGAGTAATATTCCATTGTACATATGTACATCTTTATGCTGTCATCCACTGAAGGATACTTTGGTTGTTTCCATATCTTGGCTACCATAAATAATGCTGCAATTAACACCTGGATATAAATACCTTTACAAATAAATATTTGAAAATTTTGGGTCAGGCATCTAGAAAAGAATCTAGATTGCTGGGTCAAATGGTAGCTCTATTCTTAATTTTTTGAGGACCCTCCATACTGTTTTCCATAGTGACTGTACCAATTTACATTACCACCAGCAATGTTGAGGGTTCCTTTTTCTCCATATCCTCTTCAACACTTATTTATCTTATTGATAATAGCCATTGAGGTACTATTTCACCGTGGTTTTGATTTACATTTCTCTTATAGCTAGTGAAGTTGAGCATCTGTTCATTTATCTGTTGGCCATTTGTATATCTTCTTGGGGGAATGTTGTGTTCAGGTTCTCTACCCAGATTTTTATTTTTATTACCATTATTTTTAATATATATATATATAGATAGATATTTTATTTCAGAGAAGAAGGGAGAAAGAAACATCAATGATGCAAGAGAATCATTGATCGGCTGCCTCTTGCACGCCCCCTACGGGGGATAGAGCCCACAACCCTGGCATGTGCCCTTGACTGCAATCGAACCTGGGACCCTTCAGTCCACAGGCCGACATTCTATCCACTGAGCCAAACCAGCCAGGGCCAGTTTTTTATTTTTTATTTATTTCTTTAAACAGATCAAGTATTTAATTAGTCATTAAGAAATTTAGAACACCAATTTGTGAGAATAAGTCCCATTTGTGAGAGCAAAGACAGAGCTAAGGTAGTCCTGGAGCTGAGAAACAGCTTTGATTTTTGGCAGAATTTGCAAGTTTACGGTTTTCTGATTAACCTTGCACTGTTCTATAATCTCATATTTCTCTTCCTCTCTGTCAAAGAGTTCACCATCCTGGTGTCTAGGCTTATGCAGCCTCTTCTTTTAAAAATAAATTATTTAAAAATCTTTATTGCCTTTTTGAGAGCGAGCAGGAGAGAAACGCTGATGTGATGAGGAAACACACTACTGAGATCGATCCCACAACCCTGCCTATGAATTGAACCTGCAAACTGGGTATGTGCCCTGACTGGGAATCGAATCTGCCACCTTTTGGTGTGGTAGATAACACTCCAACCAAATGAGCCACATTGGCTAGCTTCTTCTTGAAGCAAGCCTCAGTGAGATGTTTTGGGATTTTCATACCACTGATACCAATTTTAGTGGAGGTGGCAATGACAAATTTGTACTATGTTCTATATAGAGGAACTCAATTAAGGGACAGAGGTCCAGTCACAAGTAGCAAGCCATTGTTCAGATGCTTCAGGAAAACCACCCTCTTATCTCTGTGGTGCCCAGTGAGTATAATCAGAATAGTCCCTGGGGAGCCCACAGTTTTCTTAGAGGTTAACTTAAGTGTTTCTTATTATGGTCAGTAGAATAAGGTCTACGCATTTTGCTAAGTTTAACCACTCAGGGACCATCATTCTTCTGGCGACCAATGGTTTTTTGATGGTACCAAGAACTTTCTTTTACTTTTTAATCCTCAATTTAGCTGCTGAATACTTCTTGCAAATGGCCTTTCAGGAATACATAGCCAACTGGGAATACATGCCAATTCCTTTTACTAGGATAGGGTTTAGCTGCAGTGGGGCTTCCCCTTTTTAGGTGTGTTGCTTTGAGTTACCCTTCTTAACCTTGCCATCAGCATCAGCCTTCTTGGCTTCAGGTTTTTCTCCTTAGCATCCAGATTCTCATCTTTTTCACTCACCATCTAGCAAGTTGGGAAAGAGGCTCTGCCTTTTTTCCCAAATTAAATTGTGTTCTTTTTTTTTTTTTTTTTTTTTTTTATTTATTTTATTGATTTTTTTACAGAGAGGGAGAGAGAGGGATAGAGAGTTAGAAACATCGATGAAAGAGAATCATCGATCAGCTGCCTCTTGCACACCCCCTACTGGGGATGTGCCCGCAACCAAGGTACATGCCCTTGACGGAAATCAAACCTGGGACCCTTGAGTCCGCAGGCTGACGCTCTATCCACGGAGCCAAACCGGTTTCGGCTTAAATTGTGTTCTTATTGTTGTTAAAGTTGTATGGGTTCTTTGTATATTTTGAATAATAGTCCCTTTTCAGAAGTATTGTTTACAAACATTTTCTTCCATTTGGTTGGTTTCCTTTTTGTTTTGTTTATGGTTACTTTTACTGTGCAGAAGCTTTTCATTTTTATGTACTCCCATTCATTTATTTTTGCTTTTGCTTCTTTTGCCTTTGGAGTCAAGTTCACAAAAGCCTCTCTGAGATAAAGGTCCCTAAGTTTAGAACTATGTTTTCTTCTATGTATTTTGTTTCAGGTCTTATACTAAGTCTTTAATCCATTAAATTTCTGCATTTGGTACCTATAGCAGTCTAGTCCTGGCTGGTGGCTCAGTTGATTGAGCATGGTACTGTGCATCAAAAGGTCACTGATTCAATTCCTGGTCAGGGCACATGCCAGGTTGCAGGTTTGCTCCCCAGACCCAGTGTGTACTGGAGGCAACTCATCACTGTTTCTCACAGCAATGTTTCCTTCTCTCCTTTCTTCTAAAATCAATAAAAACCTATATAAAAAAAAAAATAACAGCCAAAACCAGTTTGGCTCAGTGGAAAGAGCGTTGGTCTGCAGACTGAAAGGTCCGGTCGGGGGCATGTACATTGGTTGCAGGCACATCCCCGATGGGGGAAGGGCAGGGGGCAGCTGGTCGATGTATCTCTCTCATCGAAGTTTCTAACTCTCTATTCCTCTCCCTTTCTCTCTGTGAAAAATCAATAATATATATATTTTAAAAAATAAAACAACAATCTAGCTTCATTCTTTTGCATGTGGTTTTCCAATTTTCCCAGTACCATTTATTAAACAGGCAGTATGGTTTTGACTTAGTATCATACTGTTTTGATTACTGTAGCTTTGTAGTATAATTTGAAGTCAGGGAATGTAATACCTCTGATTTGTGTTTTTCTTTTTTTCTTTTTTCAGGATGTCTTTGATTATTCAGGATCCTTCATGGTCCCATACAAATTTGATGGAGATTTTTTGTTCTAGATATTTCTTTGAAAAATGTCATAAGGATTTTGATGGGGAATGCATAAAGCCTGTATATTGCTTTAGGTAATATGGCCATTTTAGCTATGTTGATTCTTCCAATCCATGAACACAGAATATCTTTCAATTTCTTTGTGTCTTCTCAATTTCTTACAACCTGTGCCTTATAGTTTGGGTATATAGGTTCTTCACTTCTTTTAAGTTTATTCCAGGTATTTTATCCTTTTTTGTTGTTATTGCAAATGAAATTGTTTTTGTTTCTTTTTTTTTTTTTAATATATTTTATTGATTTTTTACAGAGAGGAAGGGAGAGATATAGAGAGCTAGAAACGTCGATGAGAGAGAAACATCGACCAGCTGCCTCTTGCACACCCCCCACTGGGGATATGCCCGCAACCCAGGTACATGCCCTTGACCGGAATCGAACCCGGGACCCTTCAGTCCGCAGACCGACACTCTACCACTGAGCCAAACCGGTTTCGGCATGTTTTTTGTTTCTTTTTATTATTATTATATTTTATTGATTTTCCACAGAGAGGAAGGAAGAGGGATAGAGAGCTAGAAATATTGATGAGAGAAACATTGACCAACTGCCTCCTGCACAACCCCTACCGGGGATGTGCCCGCAACCAATGTACATGCCTTTGACCAGAATTGAACCTGGGACCCTTCAGTCCACAGGCTGACGCTCTATGCACCAAGCCAAACCCATTTCGGCAAAATTGTTTGTCTTCATATCTTTTTTAAATGTTACATGGTTAGTCTATAGGGGGAAAAATTTTTTTTTAAACAAGAGTATTTGTCTATCTGAATTCTTTAGAGTTGACTTTCAAAGCTACAGATATAAAAAGATGGACAGCCGAAACCGGTTTGGCTCAGTGGTAGAGTGTCAGTCTGTGTACTGAAAGGTCCCGGGTTCGATTCCGGTCAAGGGCATGTACATTGGTTGCAGGCACATCCCCAGTAGGGGATGTGCAAGAGGCAGCTGGTCGATGTTTCTCTCTCATCGATGTTTCTAGCTCTCTATCTCTTTCCCTTCTTCTCTGTAAAAAAATCAATAAAATATATTTTAAAAAAAAGATGGACAAAACTTCCTGGATCCCCATCCTACTCTCTCCTCTTCTGCCCTGTCTTTTAACAGAGCAGCTCTGCCTTTGTTAATGTGATATTTTGAATACATTTATTCTTAAAAAGTTCCACTGTTAAAACTTTAAAGTACTGCCTTAAAGTACTTTCCAAAAGACAGGAGAACCCTAGCTGTTTTGGCTCAGTGGATAGAGCATCGGAGCAGGGACTAAAGGGTCCCGGTTCCAATTTCAGTAAAGGGGATTGCAGAGCTCAATCCCCAACCTATGAATGTGTGTGGGAGGCAACCAATCAATGTTCTCTCTCTGTGTCTCTCCCCCACCTTCCACTCTCTCTAAAAATCAAGAGAAAAATATCCTCGGGTGAGGATTAATGAAAAACAAACAAAAGGACAGAAGACAGCATGTCTTTTCTAGACCATACATCTTTTTCACCATCTTCAAATGAATGACAATAAATCTTAGCTGCTGCATAGCAGAAAAATATTTCATTGCAATGTGATTCCCCTTTCTCATTTTATGTCAAATTCTCATTATCATCAAACTTATTACATCTATACTAATAAAAGGGTAATATGCTAATTAGACTGGACACCTTCCAGACATCTTTTGGATGTTCTTCCGGACAAAGCCATGGTGTGAGGGGCCTAGGCAGAGGCGGTTAGGGATGATCAGGCCAGCAGAGGGGAGCAGTAAGGGGGCAATCAGGCCGGCAGACAGAGGTGGTTAGGGGCAATCAGGCAGGCAGGCGAGAAGTTAGGAGCCAGCTGTTGTGGATTGTTAGAGGAATGTCTGACCGGCAGTCGGACATCCCCTAAAGGTTCCTGGATTAGAGAGGGTGCAACCGGGCTGAGAGACCCCCCACATACACCCTATGCATGAATTTTGTGCACTGGGCCTCTAGTTAGCATTATAATTTACATATTTTAAAAACCCAGAAGTCCTACATGAAATAAATTTTTTGTTTTATATACTCATAAAGTTATTATTTATGATTTTAAGCTGCTATCTGACCTTTGGAGTAGACAGAATTTCAAACCCAAAAAGTTACTTACTGAAGAGTTAAACAGCTTTTTGTCAGAAAGAAAGGCTTCTCGAAACACTTTTATGATCATATTTAGTTCTCGCAGATACTGTCGTTCTTCTGCAATTTCAGTTCTGACAAGGTCGTAGTAGTTTAATTCACCTGAAGAAGTAGGTTCATCTTCACAGAGAGAAACCAAACCTATGTCATCCTGATCAAACATGTCCATCAAAACCTAAGAAATAAATCAATAATGCATAACTTATTTTCCTTACTTTTATAAAACCATCTCAAAATACTTGCAATTAAAACATTATACTAAACAATGCAAGCTATATATATTACAAGCCAAGATATGAAAAATTTCAAAATAAGAGAAATATGAAAAGTTGAAGGGATAAAATAGTTTTGGAAATAAGATAAATTTAATAGTAAAATGTGTGTGTATATGTATGTGCGCACACACACACACGTGCGCACACAAAGAACAATCTTAGTCAAAATCCTAGTTCAACTACTCATTCACTTGTGATTACAGATGATTATTCTTTTAAAGGTAGATTCCTAATCCTATATAATAAAAGCATAATATGCAAATAGACCAAACAGTGGAACAACCAGTCAGTGTGTGGGGGGGGGGGGGGGCCCGTGAGCAGGTGGTGCCAGGCCAGCCAAGGCACGTGCCAGCGGGCAGAGGGAGGGGACGACGACGATGGGATGGGATGGGCAGTAGCAATCAGCAGGGGGTCGGGATGGGGGCCAGCACCATCCCCATTACCTGCCCAGTCACCTCCTGCAGAGGGATGGCAGTGAGGCGATTCAGGGCGGGGCTGGCCCCTCACTCTCCCCAGGTCAGCTCGCTGGAATTGCCTCCCGCAGAGGGGGGGGCCAGACTTCGGCCTGGGAGGGGGCCTAAGCCGTCAGTTGAATATCCCCTGAGGGCTCCCAGATATTATAAATAAAAATATATTTTAAAAATCTCTTACCTCCCTTTAAACTATCACATTTGTTTTAAAAAATATATTTTTTTTATTGATTTCAGAGAAGGGAGAGGGAGGGAGGAAGGGAGGGAGGAAGAGAGGAAGGGAGGGAAGGAGGGAGGGAGGGAGGGAGGGAGGGAGGGAGGGAGGGAAGGAGGGAGGGAGGGAAGGAAGCACCAATGATGGCAGAGAATCATTGGATGATTCTTGTATGTCCCACCCTGGGGATTGAGCCCACAATCTGGCATGTGCCCTTGACTGCAATTGAACCTGGGACCCTTTAGTCTAGGGGTGTCGAACTCAATCAGAGAAGGGGCCAAAATCTAAAATCCAGCCTAAATCGCGGGCCGAATGGTTTACTGAACAGTCATAAACTGTCATTGTGATGGAAACGCAGCGGAGTGCAGTGATGACAGCGCGGTGCGGGCCACATTGCAAGGCCTGGCGGGACGGATTTGGCCCGCGGGCCTTGTGTTTGACACATGTGCTTTAGTCCATAGGCCGACTCTCTATCCCCTGAGCCAAACCAGCTAGGGCTATAAAAATATATATTTTTAATATAGTAAATAAAGAAAAATTGGACCTACTTAATTATATATTAATATTATGGAAACTATTTTCTTATCGAGTTCAGGGGGAAAAAATGGCATAATCTCAAAAAGGAAACTCCAAAATATAAAACGACTTCAAAGAGATGAGAGAAAATTCTGACAAAATGCTATGAGATAATCATTCATTCATTCTTAAACTTCTGATTGACTAATTCAGCCACTGTGCTAGATATTGGTAAAATATAGCATTGAACAAAATAAACAATGCCCTCCTGATCTTGTTGATTCTCAGAAATATTTCTTAAATGTGGTCAGTTGCATCTGTTATACTTTCTCCTATGTGAACTCATCTTCTTAGATGATTCCCAATAACTATGTAGATGATAATGACTCCTTAAATGTTTATCTCTAGCTTCAGCATCTCTCTGGCTCTAAATAAGTGTTATGTAAGACTTGCTAGTTATCTGCCTTTTTGACCAAACCTATATATGTAGATGTATTTCACCTCAGCATCACTATAGCAACATTATCTACTTCATCATCATAACTAGGAAACTTGTCATTACCTTAGACTTGCCACTTCTTCAACTTCTATATTAAATCTGTCCCCAAATCCTGTTAACTGTAATTCAGAAACATCTCATAAATCTGATCAGTTCCTTGTATTCTCCTCAGTCTAGACGTAGGGGTGTCGAACTCAATCAGAGAAGGGGCCAAAATCTAAAATCCAGCCTAAATCGCGGGCCGAATGGTTTACTGAACAGTCATAAACTGTCGTTGTGATGGAAACGCAGCGGAGTGCAGTGATGACAGCGCGGTGCGGGCCACATTGCAAGGCCTGGCGGGACGGATTTGGCCCGCGGGCCTTGTGTTTGACACATGTGGTCTAGAATGTCTTCTCTTACCTTCCTTACAGCTATTACGTTTATCTGAAAAATATATAGCCATTTTAATAACTTAGCTCGAGTATAATTTTCTCTGTATAGCTTTTCCTACTCTTCCTTGGTTCCCCTTTCAGAATCTTTTCCACTGACTTCAGTCCTCTAGTATCTTCCTTCTTTCCTATGTAAACTCCTATATTGAAATTTCTAAGAGACCGGAACAATGACACTCAAATAGCAATAGCTCATCTAGTATCCAGATCTTGTATCTGGTATCTAGTATCTTTCTAAATACCACAGGCCACAAAACAGAACCAGAATATTTTAGGAAACAACCAATTCCAGGCTTGAGCAGGAGGTAAAGAACAAGTTGAACCTAGAATATCTTACGTCAAAAGAGAGTTTTCAAAGAGTGATAGAGACAAAGAAGCCAACTTGAAGCCCCACTGGCCAAATCTGGGATGATTTAATAAAGTAATGAATTAGGGCCCATTGAGTAAAATAAGAATCCATGAGTCCACATTAAAATAAATGAATAAATTTAAACTGTGCTTATGTTTTTGTTTGTAGGACACTAAACTATGTTGGAAACTTACTCTCAAGTAGTTCAGAAAACAGGCAATTTTACTAAAAGTCTGAGATTAAAAACAAAGTTTTAAAAAGCCATGCAATCATAATTTTCCAAAGTAAAAATAGAAATAAGAATTTCTACTATGAAATTTAAATAAAAAATCATTTTTATGACTATAATATAGTATAGTATAATTGCTCATCAGACTCACTTGGGATACTTTCAAAAAATTTTGAAAATCTGAGGGTTGGAGGCCCAACCCAGGCTAAGTAAATATTTGCAGGTAAGAAGCATCAGTACACATTAAAAGCTTTCTGATAAGTTTGATATACAAAGTAGAGAACCACCATCATATGCCTGGTCCTGGGGGTCATTCACCCTTAGAGGTCTAGTTTAGGCAGCCTCTTTGTGTTCTTTGTCTTCCCTATTCCTTTAGTTTATTCATTTAATAACTTTAATTACATTATGCTGCAATTATTTGTTTATAATATTTTTATTTCCCCTTAAAATAAATTCCTTTTCACACAGGGTTTGTTGACTTTTTCAGTGCTGTATCTTCAATGGTCAGAACAGTGACTGGTCCATGACAGGTACCCAAAAATATTGATTTAAACGATAAGAAAAAAAGAAAGAAAAGTAGAAAGGGGAAATAAAGAGAAGAGAGAAAAAATAATGACTCAGTTTCTTTCCTCAGTAGCTTATAGCCAGGAAGAAGTATAACAAATTATCAAAAGGAAATAAGTTTGGCATTGCAAAGTTTTTTCTCTCTACCTGTGTCCCACTAAACTATCATATGAAAACAAATTATGTTTTTCAAAATTACTTATGTTTAAAAATATCTGAGTACACTATTTGTTCCTAAAAATGTAAAATTCTAAATAAATACTATCTAATAAAGGAGTAATATGCAAATTGACCATCACTCCAACATACAAGATGGCTGCCCCCATGTGGACACAGATGGCCAACAGGGAAGGGTAGTTGGGAGGGACCAGGCCTGCAAGGGAGGGTGGTTGGAGGCAATCAAGCCTGCAGGAGGCAATCAAGCCTGCAGAGAAGGGCACTTAGGGGTGACCAAGCTGGCAGAGGAGGGAAGTTGGGGGTGACCAGGCCGGAAGGGAAGGGCAGTTGGGGGGAGGGGGTATCCAGGCCTGCAGTGTAGAGCAGTTAGGGGTAACCAGGCCTGCAGGGGAGGGCAGTTAGTGGTACAAACAGGCTGGCAGGGGAGTAGTTAGGGGGTGATCATGTTGTCAGGCAGAAGCGATTAGGGGCAATCAGAAAGGCAGGCAGACGAGCAGTTGGGAACCTTCAGTCCTGGATTGTGAGAGGGATCCCACAGAGGGTGCAGGCTGGGCTGAGGGACACACCCCCCATGCATGAATTTCATGCACCTGGCCTCTAGAAAATAAATAAAACTATAAAACTTACACTACCTTTCTTAAACTAGTTTGAGGTTCTGCATGTTTTTTTCCCCTATAGATAAAAGATTCTTGTTGAGGGGAAAAAGAGATTCCTATCTTGTCACATGGTGAAAAATCTGGAAAAATCCTGGTTAGTCTGTAAAAGCCAGCATTTTTCTGCCTTCCAAAACCAGGAGTTATAAAAATTAAAAAATGAGAGGTAGAAGTAATATATAGTATCTATTATTCAAGTTTAATTTAAATTCCTTCCAACACTTACCTTATCTGCACACATTGACACTTTAATGTCCTGCTGAGATATTTCATAATGTCGAATATTAAAAACATAATTTCCAGCTAATTTCAAAATATCAGCTGAGATATACTCTAATACAGCCACAATATATAAGGACACATGGTAGTCCACTTTGTACCCTAAAACTTCCTGTGGGGAAAAAAATAAACAATTTAATTCTAAAAAATGACACTATCAAGTACCAAACACTAAAAAATTTCACTTAACATTATCACTTATAAAGGACTCTCTATAAACCCAAAGTCTAAACTTACAGATACCATAAGATATAAATGAATTACTGGTCCCAGTACTAGGGGCTTTTTTAAGAAGGAGACAGCTGCCCTGGCCAGTTTGGCTCAGTGTAAGAGCGTTGGCCCACACACTGAAGGGTCTCAGGTTCAATTCCTGGTCAAGGGCACCAAAAAAGGAGCGAGACATCTAATCTAAAAAATTTGCCTTTAGTATCAAACTAAAAGACACAGTTCATTTAATATAGAAATCTTTGGCTGGACTTCACTGAAAACTTCTTAATACATTACCCAAAACCCATTTGACAAGTATCTGCTATCTTCAAGGACCTTGCTTTAACCAATATCCCCAAATATCAATGGTTTCTATTGAGGAGAGGACATATATATGTATGTATATACATATACACATACACAGATATATATACTCTAGTACAGCCACAATATATAAGGACACACACACACACACATATGGAAGAGAGGGTCTTAGAATGCTACCAAGGGGTATTCAAATCCAAGCACACCAAGTATTTCCTATAGATTAAATAATATTCCCTAGTTTACTTTCCAATGTATAAAAAAATCTGTGATAAATACAGATTAATTTAAAAACAGTTTTGAACTCACAGTTTTTGATATTATGCATCTTCTTAAGAAAAGGTTGAAACTCAGGGTAGTAGTCATCAGTTTATGCCACAAAGATATTGCTTATCACTAACTTTTAATATTATTTGAAACATAATCTGATTTTTATCAAAGTGTACTTATTTTTATTTTGTACACATATTAAGAAATACATATGTACATGTAAGTACAAATATAAGCACATACAAGTGCACATATACAATAACATAATCCATACTATTTACTATATGTGTATGTATGTGTATATATATATATATATATATATATATATATATATATACATAACAATACTATATAAGTATTTTTATTATGAAGAACTTCCCCAATGTTTAATTTTTTTTATTACCTTCAGTGAAGGATGGATTTTGTCCACAGGCAGTAAGAGGGGATTTCTTCGTTTTCGTTTCTCTATGGCAGATTGTGCATCAGCAATAGCCCACTTATCAATTGGATGAGGAAAGGTCTTTTGAACTCGTTCCTATTTAGATGATAGCAGTACTATTATTAACAGAAGTGTTCATAAGTAGAAAATTCATACAACTTTATTACCATTCTTAATGGTAGTAGGTAGAGTAATACGATGTTTCTATTCTTGTAATAAGTAAAAAGAAAATTTTTTAAATTAACAGGACTATTAAGATTTTCCCAAATAATCCCCATGGGTAAATAAAAAGGTGAAATTTAAATAGAAAGCTTTAAGAGTAAACATAATTAAAATGGAACTGAAAAGAAAAGAAAAAGAAATAATATTAAGATAGATTAAAACTAGCCAAAATAGAGCGTTGGTCTGCGGGCTGAAAGGTCCCGGGTGTGATTCCGGTCAAGGGCATGTACCTGGGTTGCGGGCACATCCCCAGTAGGGGGTGTGCAAGAGGCAGCTGATGGATGATTCTCTCTCATCGATGTTTCTAACTCTCTATTCCTCTCTCTTCCTCTCTGTAAAAAAAAAAATCAATAAAATATATTTAAAAAAATAGATTAAAACTAGCATAAAATACTCTATCAGTGATTGCACAGTAAGGGTTCTTAGAAAAAATTCACTCATTATTAATAATTATTATACACTCACTCTCCTTTTGCTTATCTTAGATCTTCAGATATAGAGAAGAATTTTAAAAAGAAGAGCGATCATGTACCTCTTGGAGGATCAAGTGGGTGGCGGAACTTAGAGAATGACTTAAGGAAATGCATCTCTTAGTAAAAAAAAAAAAAAAAAAAAAAAAAAAAATCCAAGCCTTTTAGGACACTATTATATTATAGTTCATTTAACCTTAATTTGAACCAGTGATTGGTATGAATAATGAGAAGTAATGATAACTGAATCAATTTAGCATAATTTCTAATTTTTTAAATTATATTAAGCTTTTAGCATATTTAGTTATTGAAAAGTATGCTTTTATTATATTTATTTAATGAGCAATTCTTACAGCAGAGATTAGGGAAACAAATGCTTTAATGCCCAGAGTCCCTGAATTTCTTAATAGCTCAATTACTCCAAAGAAAGATTTTCCTTCATACTGGAAGCTGCTGCCTTATTATAGAAACAACTAGAGACCCGGTGCACGAATTCATGCACAGGTGGAGTCCCTCTGCCTGGCCGGTGATTGGGGCCGATTGGGGCTGATCGGGGCCAACCAGCAAAGGGAGAGACCATGGGAGGTTGGCAGGCCAAGGGAGGTTGGCTGTGGGAGTGCACTGACCACCATGGGGCAGCTCCTGAGTTGAGTGTTTGCCCCCTGGTGGTGAGTGCATCGTCAAAGCAACTGGTTGATAGGTCATTTGGTCGGCCGGTCATAATGGTCACTTAGGCTTTTATATATACAGATACTCAAAGGAGAGGTGATATAAACAGTATAGTGCAAAGACAGACTTATGGATAGAGGGCAGGCTGGCAGCTGGCAGGGAGGGGTGGCTGGCTGCAGGGGTAGAGGGACTAAGCAAAAAAAAGAAAAAAAACTCATGGGCCATGGACAATAGTGGTGACTGCCAGGGGGGAGAAGGGGGTTTGGAGGAGGTGAAGAGGGTATAGGGGCATAGTGATGGATGAAGACTTATTTATTTTAATCCTCACCAAAGAATATGTTTATTGATTCTAGAGAGAGGAAGGCAGGGAAAAAGCGCAGAACAGAGCAACATCAACTGGCTGCCTCTCACATATGCTCAACCCATGGTTCTAACTGTCAACCTACTATGTGCCCTGACTGGGAATTGAGCAGTTGACCTTTTGGTGTACAGGGTGATGCTCCAACCAACTGGGCCACACCAGCCAGAGTAATATATTATTCCTTTAATAGAATGACAATATTTACATGCAGTAAAATGAACAGATCTGAAGTGTACAATTCAAAGAGTTTTGAAAAATGCTTTCCTAATCAAGATACACAACATTTCTATCATCTCTATCTCCACCCATCAAAGGCAGCCACCCATGATCCTGATTTCTATCATCATTCGTTTTAACTGTTTCTGAACTTCATCTAAATGGTATTATCATAATATGTATTCTCTGGGGTCTGGCTCTACGTTATGCCTGTGAATTGCAGCTATGTTACTGCATATATCAATAGTTTTTTTTTATTTTATTACTGAGTAGTATTCCATTTTTATAAATCTGCCACAATTTGTTTACCTATTTTCTTATGAATAGGAATTTGAGTTGTTCCAAATTTTGGCTATTATGAATAAAATCGTTTGAACATTCATGTCTAAGTCTTTTGTAAACATATATTTTCATTTATCTAAGGTTAATTACCTAAGATTAAAATTGCTGGGTCATAGGCTAGATATATATTTAGCTTTATAAGCAACTGCCAACAATTTTCCAAAGTGGTGATACAATTTTTCACACCCACCAATGTAAACAGTTCTCCTTGCTCTACATCTCATCAACACTTGATGTTATCAGTCTTTAACTTTATCCCTTTCAGTGAGTGTGAAATGGTATCTCATTGTGGTTTTCATTTCTATTTCCCTGATGACTTGTGAGCTTGTTCACCTTTTCACGTAGATCTTCTTTCATGAAATACCTGTTTAAGACTTTTGCCCATTTGGAGTAAAAGAAAGATGTCTTTTTATTTGTAGAAGTTCTTAACATATTCTGGATACAAATTCTTTGCAAGGAATACATACTAGAAAACATTATCTCCTAGTCTGTGACACCTTTTAATCCTCATTAATTTTATTCTTTAATTCATACTATACCTGAGTCCTCTGTAAAAAATACTTGCTTAACTTCAGGTTATAAAGATACTCTCCTGCAGTTTCTTCTAGAAATTTTATTGTTTCAGCTTTTGTTTAAGATAATGATCCATCATGAACTAACTTTTGTGTGAAATTAAGTTTCAAGGACTTTTTGCCCCACAAGTGAATACAGTTGTTTAGCACTTTTTTTTTTGGCTGAAAATTTTTTCTTTCCCCATTGTATTGCCTTGATATGTTTGCCCAAAATGAACTGACCATCTAATCCACATAATGGCATTAGTTTCCACAATTTAGAACAAAATATATTTGGATTCAAAAATTTATTTGTATAGTGGCTCAGTAAGTTTTTTAAATAACAAGATAGCTTTTTACCTCCACATCTTGAACAGTCCTTGGTTGGGCCATGCATAATTTACTAAGCAGCTGAAAAATCAGCTCTTCAATATAATAGAGAGATTCTTCATTAGCTGAGAGATTGGGATGTACTTGCTCCTGAACCTTTAAAAACAAAATTCTCAGTTAATATTAGTTAATATAAATATTCAATAAAGAATATTTATTGAATAAAAGTCAGAATCTTATCTACAACAAAAGGATAATATGCTAATTAGACCAAACGTCCTTCTGGGCATCATTTTGGACGATGCTGGGCTGGAGCAAAGCCCGCGTTCCAGAGGCCTAGTGGCGACAGCCAAAGGGGAAGCACCCTGGGTCCCGGATGCCTGACAACGGTGGCTGCAGCAAAGCCTGGGTCCTGGGTGCCCAGAAGGAAGCCGGTGCTGGCAGCCAGAGGAAGGAAGGCCTACTCTTGCATGAAGTTTCATGCATCGGGCCTCTAGTATATAATAATATAGTAGTATAGTTACTCATTTACAGACACGAAACACACACACACAAATACCTGTATTTGTTGATCTTTGTCAACTTTTCTTAATCCACAGAGCAGTGGTTCTTAAATTTTTTGAGATCCTATGACAATCTATTGACCCTTCTCCACCTTACCACCAAAAAATTATATACACATAAAATATTCTATATAATTTCAGAGGAATCACAGACATTCTGAAGTTAATTAATATATTACTAAAAGTCCCTGCAACAGAAGTCTCTCTAAATAACCATAATACTTTACAAATTATAGAGCTGCTCTAAAATGTTAGTCCACTTTCTTTTACGCTCCTTCCTTATTGTCATCAGGTAGTTGGACTGGGCCTCTTTTGTTAAAATTTTTTTGTGTGTCCTATAATAATTTTTTATTTTTCAATTGACATATAGTATTATGTTAGTTTCAGGTATATAATCCTGTAATTAACATTTATATAACTTACTAGAAGCCTGGTGCCCAGGTTAGTACACTGAAGGGGTCCCTTGGCCTGGCCTGCAGGGATCGGGCGAAACCGGCTCTCCAACATCCCCTGAGAGTTCCAGATAATGAGAGGGCGCAGGCCAAGCCGAGGTATCCCTAGCCAAGGGATCCGTGCACTGGACCTCTAGTATGCATATAAGATCTTTGGTTAATCTCTTCCTGCCCTCTCCCCTCCCCTCATCCCTCTGAAATTCATCAGTCTGTTCCATGTTTCCATGTCAGTGGTTTCCGCTGTGTTGAGCGTCTGCCCCCTGGTGGTTAGTGTGCGTCACTGCTATCGACCGGTAGACTGGTTGGCCGCGCTTAGGCTTTTAAATATATAGATAAAGCGATCACCCTGATAAACCTATCCTGTTTCCCCAAAAATAAGACAGTGTCTTATATTAATTTTTTCTCCCAAAGTTGCGCTAGGTCTTATTTTCAGGGGATGTATTATCTTTCCATGCACTAGGTCTTATTTTCGGAAGATGTCTTATTTTCGGGGAAACACGGTAGTACTCATAGTCATTACAATATTAGTGATTATATTCCCTATGCTATATTTTATATCCTGACTATTCTATAACTATCAATTTGTACTTCTTAATCCCTTCATCTTTTTCTCCCATCCTCCCAACCACCCTCCCATCTGGCAGCTGTCAAAATGTTCTCTGTATCTATGAGTGTTTCTGTTTGCTTATTCATTTATTTTGCTCTTTAGATTCCACTTGTAAATGAAGTCATATGGCATTTGTCTTTCTCTGCCTGACTTATTTCACTCAACACAATACCCTAGGGCCATCCATGTTGCAGATGGCAAAATTTCACTCATTTTTTTTTAATGGCTGAATCATATTTCATTGTATAAATGAACCACTTCTTTACCCATTCATCTATTGAGGGACACTTAGATTGCTTCCAAATCTTGGCTATCCTGACCTATATAAAAAAGGTTAATATGCAAATTGACCCAAAGGTAGAACAACTACTAGTCGCTATGATACGCACTGAACATCAGCGGGCAGATACTCAACACAGGAGCTGTCCCCTGGTGGTCAGTGTGCTCCCAAAGGGGGAGCTCCTCTCAGCCAGAAGCTGGGGCTCATGGCTGGTGAGTGCAGCAGGAATGACAGGAGCCTCTCCTGCCTCCGTGTCAGTCAGAAATCCCCAAAGGCTCCAGGACTGGGAGAGGGCACAGGCTGGGCTGAGGAACGCCCCCGAGTGCATGAATTTCGTGTACCAGGTCTCTAGTTGTACATAATGCTGCAATGAACTTATACATGTATACATCTTTTCAATTTAGTGTTTTGGGTTTCTTCAGGTAAATACTAAGAACTGGAATTGATGGGTCCTTTATCTCTTTGTTTTAAAATCTTCTTTATCTGGTATAAGTATTGCTACTCAAGCTTTTTTGTTTTTTCATTTCCATAAAATATCTTTTTATATCCCTTTACATTCAGTCCGTGTGTTATCTGAAGTGAATCTCTCATAAGCATCTTATGTAAAGGTTTTGTTTTGTTATCCATTCAGCCACCCTATGTCTAATTGGAGAATTTAACCCATTTACTGTATTTTTCGGACCATAAGACGCACTTTTTCCCCCCCAGAAGTGGGGGGGAGGGGAAAGTCCCTGCGTCTTATGGTCCAAATATAGCCTACACATATACTTTAAAAAAAAAGTTTTTTTACTTGCCCGGCTCTGTGTGGTCTCTGTGTGCTTGCCTGGCTCTAAAATGGTTCTAAATGCTGCTGTTTACTTTACAGGGTTGATTACATGTGTTTATGACTGTGATGTTGGGTTTTAATGCACATAAAATATTTTAGGACACTATTTGTTTCAGAATCTTTTTTTCTTCATTTCCCTTCTCTAAAAACTGGTGCGTCTTATGGTCCGGAGCGTCTTATGGTCCGAAAAATACGGGGTGTGTGTGTGTGTGTGTGTGTGTGTGTGTGTGTATATATATATATATATATATATATATATATATATATACACACACACACACACACACACACACACACAATAATTATTGCCAATTATTATTCATGACAGCTTTGCTGGGTAATCTTGGTTGTTTAAGTCCGTCCTTATATCATGCCTCCCCGGTCTCCCAAGCTGAGGAACTGTAGCATGCACCCTCCTGTTGTTGTAAGTCCTGATTGCTGTTGGCATGACAACGACAGAGATTTACTGGCTGCAAAGCATGACCTTGACTACAGCAAAGGAGCTACTATGCAGGGCCCATCCTGTGGAGCAAGACACACTTCAGCAAAGAGCTCACCCTTTGAGGATGTCCCTTGTGGAAGTGGCTGAGTAGTGTCTGATGTGATCTGATGCTGTCCATCCAGTGTGTTGGCTCTGAGTCCTCCTGGGATGTATAACTAAGATCAGAACTGCCTGTGCCCTGCCTAGGGCCACATAGCACTATAAAACAATCTGCAGATGACTCCTACTTGTGCTGGGCTTAGAGGTGCCCAGGAGAAGCCAAACTATGAACTGAGACTGGCTGCTGTTAGTATCAGGCATAGGACCCCTTAGCAAGAGGTATGGGCATGCCAAGGCCAGATGCTGCTTTTTTGAGGTTTGTGAACCTTTGAGAGATTTTGGGAAAGTCCAACGTATAAGCCAACACAAGCCATTTATGTGGGAAAGCCACTGGAAGTGTTTTATAGGTGGGCTTGAAAGTTGGGTGGGGCGTTGTCTCAGGGAATCACCAGACCTGGGTGATCTGTGTTAGCCAAATTGATGGAGACTGGGCTATGACACCCGCCTGCCAGCGGGTGAGGGATTAGGCTCAACAAAGGAACAATAATGCCTCTACCAGCACTTCTGAGAGAAAGCTGCCCCTTCAACTCTCACCCCAAAGCCAGGCAATTTGGTTCCTCCCTGGTATCTTTCGAACTGCTATCCCAGAGCTGGAGCTTAGAGTGAGTTCAAGTAAGTCCTAAGAGGAACACCTGGGATTCCAACAGCCCGTCATCTCAGCCACAACCCTCCCTGGTTTCACAGCCAGGTTATGGGGATTTCTCTTCCCAGCTGAGTGGGGAGCCTGGTGTATGGCTGGGACCCTTTGCTCCTCAGAATAAACCTCTGAAGCAGAGATATCCCTCCTGATTTTTAACCACCACACATAGATAGGGACCAGCATGTTGCACATCTCTATCCCTCTACCAGTCTCCACCAGGCTACTTCTTTATATCCTTAGTTATAGGACTTGGGTTCAACTAGATTTCTTGCTGTCTGCATGACTGTTATTTTGAAGTTTAGTTGTAATTTTGATGTGGTTGCAGGAGAATATGAATCCCTCATTTACCTACTCCACTATCTTGGCCTGTTGTTAAATTTCTTAAAGTTAGAACTTAGTAATCTGTCCTAAAAAGAATCCAAACTGGATATAAGGAATAATAAGGTAAAACATAATGCCTAGTATAGAGTAAGTATCAAGTAAATACTGGCTGAAAGAATAATTGAGTGAAGTACCACTATAACTTTTTATGCTACAGTATTAGAAGATGTAAGTGCCATTAACATAAAAAGTAATGGAAAATTTAGCCATGGCCGGTGTGGCTGTTGGTTGGAGCATGGTCCTGTACACTAAAAGGTAGTGAGTTCAATTCCCCGTCAGGGCACATAATCAGGTCACGGATTCTATCCCCAGTCAGGGCGTATGTGAGAAGCAATCGACTGATGTTTCTTTCTGTCATTGTTTCTCTCTCAAAAAGTCAATAAAAAATAAAAGTTAAAAAAATATTTATAGTCTTACTGAAAAATTCATTCAATAATTAAAAACCTTCCCACAAAGAATAGCATGAAGTTGATCACTTCATCTAAATTCTCAAAGTTTGTCATAAAACTGTTATGTCCTCTTGTGAATTTTTAAGTGTGTAAGATCTTTAGCATCTCCTTTCATTCCTATATTTGTGTGTTCAATTTTTTTTCATGATAAGTCTCTCAGAGGTTTATCAGTCCTATTTCATT
The DNA here is from genome assembly GCF_014108245.1 of Pipistrellus kuhlii. NCBI lineage: Eukaryota > Metazoa > Chordata > Mammalia > Chiroptera > Vespertilionidae > Pipistrellus > Pipistrellus kuhlii. The sequence continues at coordinate 29,878,945 of NW_023425404.1, read as the reverse complement.
CAACTTTTCAAGAACCGATTTTTGGCTCTGTTGATCCTATTTATGTTGGTAGTATATTTCAATTATATCTGCTTCATGTTCATACTTTTTATTTACTTTTCCTAACTTCTTGAGATAGGTATATGGTCATTATTTTTCAACCTTTCTTTTTGTCATATGTATATTTCTCTAAGAACTACTTCTGTAAAAAACAACAAACCCCCCTCCCCCACAGATTTTTGACATGGAATATTTTTGTAGCCACACATTTCAAAATAGCATCTAATTTTCACTATGGTTTCTTCTTTGACCTTTAGGATTTACAAGTACTTTTCTTTTTACACATATGGGATTTTTATTTTATTTTTTAACTAGAGGCCCAGTGCATGAAATTTGTGCACAAGGAGGAGGGAGGGAGGGGAGATGGTGGTGTCTCAGGCCAGCCTGCACCCTCTCCAATCTGGGACCCCTCGAAGGATGTCCAACTGCCCATTTAGGCCCAATCCCAGTGGATTGGGCATCCCTCTCACAATCCAGGACTGTTGGCTCCCAACTGCTTGCCTGCCTGCCTTCCTGATTGCCCCTAACCACTTTTGCCTGCCAGCCTTATCACCCCCTAACCACTCCCATGCCAGCTTAATTGATGTCTAACTGCTCCCTGACAGCCTCTTAGCCCCCAACGTCCCTCCTCTGCCGACCTGGTCACCTCTAACTGCCCTCCCCTGCAAGGTTGATTGCTTCCAACTGCCCTTCCTTGCAGGCCTGGTCCCTCTCAACTGCCCTCCCTTGCAGGCCTGGTGCCTCCCAGCTGCCTTCCCCTGCTGGCCATCTTGTGTTCACATGGTGGCAGCCATTTTTGACCATATGGGAGCAGCTATTGTGTGTTGGAGTGATGGTCAATCTGCAAATTACTCTTTTATTAGATAGGATAGAGGCCTGGTGCATGGGTGGGGGCCAGCTGGTTTGCCCTGAAGGGTGTCCGGATCAGGGTGGGGGTTCCCTTGGGGCATGGGGTGGCCTGAGCGAGGGGCCTGTGGTGGTTTGCATGCCCCCTCGTGACCCAAGTGGAGGCCCATAAATTCCTGGTATCTGAAATTTATTTACCTTCTACAATTGAAACTTTGTAGCCTGGAGTGGAGCCAAGCTTTCTGCTTGCTCTGTGTGGCAGCCATTTCTGTTTGGATTTGTTTACCTTCTATAATTGAAACTTTGTAGCCTTGAGTGGAGGGTTAGGCCGGCAAGGGCAGGTGGAAAGCTTGGCCTCCTGCCTGGGAAACCCAAGCTTCCCTCCTGGTAGCCATCTTAGTTGGGTTTATTTGCATACTCAGATTGGCTGGTAGGTGTGGCTTGTGAGTGTAGTGGAGTGATGCTTAATTTGCATATTACTCTTTTATTAGGTAGGATACCTCCAACCTTTATTCTGCAATAATATGCTTGTATGTACAAAAAATTCATGGGCAGATATGGTAGACAACAAAAAAATTTCTTTGGGGAGGAGGATCAAGGACTTAAGTTCATCAAAGACATTTTACTGACTCTTCTGCAGTGTCTGAATATGTTTTTAAAAATCAGTGCAAATATTACCTTTTAAGTTAAAAATAAAAAATAAATTGCTAAAGAGATCTCAGAAGCAGTTTTGAAAAACTTACTAACATAGTAGGTACAGCAGCATCATAAAGGCTACTTTTAAAATATATTATATTTTTATTGATTTCAGAGAGGAAGGGAGAGGGAGAGAGAAAGAGAGATGGAAACATCAATGATAAGAGAAAATCATTGATCGGCTGCCTCCTGAACATCCCACAACGGGGATTGTGCTTGCAACCGGACATGTGCCCTGACCTAGAATCAAACCATAACCTTCTCGTTCATAGGTTCATAGGTCGACACTCAACCACTGAGTCATGTAGGCTGGGTTCCTAAAGACTTTTCATACTACTTTGGTCATAAAAATTGCTGTGCAAAGTCCTACTGTAAAACAAAAGTCCTTAATTTTCATCTTTTCCTTTTGTTTTCCTGTACACCGTCTCTCACAAACTGAGTAGAATGTTATTCCCTCTTCTGTCCCTCTTTTTGGTTAAAGGATACATGTAGCTATAATTAATCCTTTTTTCGTGTGTGTGTGTGTGTGTGTGTGTGTGTGTGTGTGTACATTCCATTGTCTGAATATGCCACAATTTATCTTTTATTCTAGATAGATCTTTGAGTTTCTTTAGAGGTATCCTATATAATAAAGATGTAATATGCAACTGGTCGTCACGCTGTGAAGCGTAATGACTAACTGCGTAATGACTAGATCATGGATGAGCAGGAGGGTAGGGGCAGCGAGCTACAAGCGGGGTGGAGAGCTACAGGAGGGTGCAGGGCAACAAGCTAAGAGGGAGAAGGGGTGGGGAAAGTTACAGGCAGGCAGGGCAGAGGGTGGAGAGCTCCAGGAGGGTGGCAGCAAGCTACTGGCTACAAGCAGGTGGCGGAGAACTACAAGAAGGGACAGGGCAGCAAGCTATGAGGGGGTGGGGATGCTACAGGAGGACAAGGCACCGGGTGGAGAGCTACTGGAGGGCAACAGTGAGCTACTGGCACATGAATTTGTGGGCAGGGATACAAGTTACTAATAATGTTACTTAGGAGCTTTCTTATACACTGAGTGGTCAGATTAATTTGATCTCTGAATGCATAATAATCTGGCTACTCAGTGTATATCCTATATAATAAAATGCTAATATACAAATTGCCCCTTCGACCAGGAGTTCAACCAGCAGGCAGGCCGGCCCACCACCCATGTCTCCTCCCCCTGGAAGGCTGGCCGGACCCAACCCATGCATGAATTCTTTTGAGAAAAGTTCTGACAATGTTCTGTTTTCTAACATGGGTGATGGTTAAACAGGTATTCCTCAAATTGTATATTTATGTTTTATACATTTTCTGGTTGTGTGTTACCTTTCACCGTGGATAAGGTTCTTAAAACTTAAGAGAGTCAAAGGCGATGTTATCAATAGGTCAAAAGGGCTCTCCTAGTTCCCAGCTCAATGAATTACATTAAAATGTTAAAACACTGGAGACAAAGAATATCCTACAGGTTTAGGGTGAAAGGAGAAAGTGAGTCATTAGGCTAGCTCCAGATTTCAACAGTAACATTAGAAGCTAGAAGGCAATGATTTCCAACCTAGATCCTAACAAACTATAAAATGAAGACTTGCTTAGCTAAAACATGGTAAAAAAAAAAAAAAATGTATCTCCCATATACCCTTTCTCATCAAGTTTTTATAGTTTGTACCTCACTAAAACAAGAGAATAAATCAAGAAAGAGAAAAATACTGGGTAAGGGAAACAAAGGAACCAACACAGAAGGAAAGTCAAAAGAACACTCGGATGGAGTGAAGAGAAATTATGAGAGTTGTACAAAAGGCAAAGAAGATCATCAGTTCAAATTGGAGCAGATCAGAGGTTCAAGGAGAAAATGTCTCAAGAAGATGAAATTGATAAGAGTATATGATGGATCTAAAAATCTTAAAAGGATATTTAAACATCTGATAGAGAGTTTGTGCTTGAATTAATAAGTATATAGAAAAGTATACAAACAAATAAACAAGATGAGCATTAACTCTAGTCTAGTAAAAACAAAAGGTTAAGTACAAAAATAAAAGTGGTTTAACTATAAAATAGCATCTATAATCATAATAATGTAAACTTCAAATATTGATCCAACTAAAATTAAGATATAACCATGAGGTTAGGGAAAAGGCAGAAAGTATATATGTGTGGTTGGAAAAATAAATGTATGTGTATTAAAGAATATGAAATCTTTAACTTCCATGCTGAAAAGTCAACAGATAATGCACACAACAGAAAAATAAAGAAGTAGCAATATAAGTACTTTATTCTCTTAGTGATATGGAATATTGAAACAAATCACTGTAAAAAATAGAAGTGATTGCCTGTAGGAAGCAGAAAATTTTGTGACTAGGGAGGAGATACTTTTTCACAGCAAGACTTACAAAGCTTTTTATTTACATAAGTAATTTTGACAAAATATGGACTAATTTATAAAGAAACATGATTTGAAGAAAGGAAGTAGGAAAGAGGAAGGACACATGAAACTTTAGACAATAAGACTTTTTAAAAAGAAGTGTGGATAAGAGTTTAAGTAAGGCAGTTAGAAACTCATATGGGACCAACACAAAAAAAATCAGGCTTTATGTTTTCTTATAAATTCAAAATACTAATAGATTTGGCGAAATAAATATTTCCTCTTACATCTTGCACTTTAACATGACAAGAGGAAACTTAACTACATCTGACTATATATTTCTATTAGACCCACAAATAAAAGACTTTTTATATGAAATAAAAATTTATTGGCAGGTTGACAGTGGTGTTCACAAGGCTATTTCTTATAACATCCTTCCATAAAAGCCAAGGGCCCTCCTCAGTGAAAATGTGCAAGAGAATTAAGATATATCTAACTGGTATGGATTTTTTTTCTATGATTATGATTTCAGTAAATAACTTGCAAAAGAACTTCAACATTGAGCATCAAAATTTTTTTTTTATGTCAGCGCTAGCTGATTTGGCTCAGTGGCTAGATCATCGGTCTGGAGACGAAAGGGTCCCAGGATTGACTCCGGTTAAGAACACGTACCTCGGTTGCAGGCTTCTCCCTGGCCAAGGCGCTGGGAGCACATGCAGGAGGCAACCAATCAATATGTTTCTCTCACATCCAAGTTTCTCTCTGTCTTTCCCTTTCTCTTTTACTTTCCCTAAAAGTTAATGGAAAAATATCCTTAGGTGAGGATTAACAAAAAAACAAAGTTTTTATGCTAAACTTCTTAAAGTAGTTGCAAATATGAAAAGTCATTAAAACAAATATATAATGTTAAAATCCCACCCACAAATATTAATAGGCCATCAAGATGACAAAAGATAATCATACTTTGCACTTCAACCAGTATTTACTATTTCAGCACCCTAAGACACAGTAGACTTAAAGCTACCACATTAGAACAAACTCACCTATCATTTTTTTTTTGAAGGTCTAGTCAGAAAAAGAGCAATTAAAATAATTTTTAGTCTTTAGTAGTAGATTAACAAGTCAGACCTGTATTTTAGTTACATCACATTTTCAAGTTGTCAGAAGGTATTTCCTTACACATACACAGTAAACAAAAGTCATAATACTATAGAGATCCAGGCACAGACACTATAAAAGCATTAAATTTTAAATTATTTTTTATCCTAATATACACTAGATTGACAAATTTCAGAATGTTATTTCCTAATTTATATTTTTAAGTTCTCAATATTCACATAAATAAAAATTCCTACCAGTATATTTGTTTAATCAACTAATATTTTAGTTTCTGGTACAATCCTATATAATAAAAGCTAATATGCAAACTGTCCCCTTGACCGGAAGTTCAACTGGGAGTTCAATCAGGGGGCAGGGCTAGCCTGCCAACCACCCGGCCCCTCCCCCAAGCCAGCCCGGCCCAATCAGCCCCAATTGGGGCAGGCTTGCTGGATCTCACCTGTGCACAAATTTGTGCACTGGGCCTCTAGTCTATTTATATAAGACCTAAGTGACCATTTGACTGGTCAACCAGTTACTATGATGCACACTAACCACCAGGAGGCAGACACTCAATGCAGAATCTGTCCCCTAGAGGTCAGTGCGCTCCCAAAGGGGAGTGGTGCCTGTGGGTGCCGGTTTCAGCCTGATTCCCGCAGGCCACCCTGAGGGACCCCACCGGTGCACAGTTCTGTGCAGCAGGCCTCTAATGTAGAAATAAATCCCTTTGGCTACACAGTGTGATATTTATTTGTTAAATTCTTTATTCCATTGCTAAGATTTCTACAAGGCTGCAAATGTTAAGAATACTGTAAGTTTTGATTGTCATGAAAGTTAAAATTCAATTTAAAAGGCAAAAACAAGGTTTTGTGTTTTTTTTAAAATATATTTTATTGATTTTTTACAGAGAGGAAGGGAGAGAGAGAGCTAGAAATGTCGATGGGAGAGAAACATCGACTAGCTGCCTCTTGCACACCCCCTATCGGGGATGTGCCCGCAACCAATGTACATGCCCTTGACCAGAACCGAACCTGGGACCTTTCAGTCCGCAGACCAACGCTCTACCACTGAGCCAAACTGGTTTCGGCCAAAAACAAGGTTTTTAAAATATAAATTGACAGGCTGATTCTAAAATTTGTAGAGAAATAGAGACCCTAATAAGCCAAAGCAATCTTTAGAAAGGAAAAAAAGAAAAGAAAAAAACAAATTTCATTCTAAAGATATACATTAACCACTATAAAATATTGCTGATAGAAAAAAAATTTAAAACCCTAAGTAAATTAAAAGGTATAGTTTAAGGGTTAGAAGACTCAATATTGTTAAAATTTTTCTAGTAATTCCTCTCAAATGATCTATAAATCAAAATTTCTGTATCTTTTTTATAGAAATTGATCATTTTAAAACTTCTTATGTAAATACACAGGTCCTAGAATAAAGAAAACAGCTGCGAAAGTTGTTAGGCTAAAGCTGGAAAGATAAAACTACCTGATTTCAAGGATTTTTATAAAGCCAACATAATCAAAATATTGTGGTACTGATGTAAAGCTAGGCAGAAAGATCAATGGAACAGAATAGACTTCAGAAATAAAACCACGTATTTATAGACAAATTATTTTGATAAAGGTGCAAAGGTCTTTAGCAAAGGAGAAAGGATAGCCTTTTTAATAAGTGGTGGTAGAGCTTTGCACAGTAGTCAACGAGGTTTATCCGAGGCATGATTATTGCTAATTAGAATAAATAAATAGTGGTCGAACAACCAGATATCCATATGCAAAAACATAAACATAACATATATAAAATTCTCATCATATATAAAAATCAATTAAAATTGATCACAAATCAAAATGTAAAGCCTAGAACTATAAAACTTATATATAAAAAAAGGAGAAAATGTTTGTAACCCTGGTTACTAAAGATGCTTAGATGGCACTAAAAGCACGGTCTCTTCAGAAGCAAATGGATACATTTCATTAAAATGTAAAACTTTTGCTCTTCAAAAATAATATCCTATATCAGCCATCGCCAACCTTTCGGACCTCACTGGTTGGTGACCAGTGCTACAAAGGTTTCCTTAAACCAGCGGTCACAAACCTTTTGGACCTACAGGCCATCAGTGGTCCGAGGACCACCAGTTGGCAACCACTGTCCTATATGATAAAAGGCTAACCAGTCTGGCTCAGTGGATGGAGTGTCGGTCTGCGGACTGAAGGGTCCCAGGTTCAATTCCGGTCAAGAAAATGTACATTGGTTGCAGGCACATCCCCGGTGAGGGGTGTACAGAAGGCAGCTGGTTGATATTTCTCTCTCATCGATGTTTCTAACTCTCTTCCTCCCTTCCTCTCTGTAAAAAATCAATAAGATATATATATATTAAAAAAAAAAAAAAAAGACTAATATACAAATTGTCCCCTTGACCAGGAGTTCGATCAGGGAGCATGGCTGGCCAGCCAACCGCCTGGGACCCCTCCCTCTGGCCGTCCCCGTCCCTGATTGTCCTCCCCAACCCAAATTCCATGCACTAGGCCTTTAGTTCTCCCAATTAAGTTGTTAAAATAATAAAAAATATATATGATCTAAGGTAGCAGTCTTCTCATCAAGGTATATAATCATTAAATGAAACCAAACCCATCCAGTGTGGCTTTGCGGTTGAGAGTCTACCCATGCACCAAGAGGGCACAGGGTAGATTCCCAGTGAGGGTACATGTCCAGGTTTCATACTCAATCCCCAGTAGGTGGCTGCAGGAGACAGCTGATCAATCTTTTATTGATGTTTCTATTTATCTCTCCCTCTCCCTCTCCCTTTTTCTCCACATCAATTTTTTGAAGTGGAGGCAAAAAAAAAAAAAAAAAGAATTGAAACCACAGTTATATGCTATAAACTCACTAAGGTCAGGAACCATTTCTTATGTTTTTGGTTTCTTCCTATTTCCCCACTTCTTTATTCTTAACACACAGGTAACCTAGTATTTACCATACCATGCATAAAGAAAGCACTCAGTAAATACTTGCTAAATAAATTAATTTACAGTAGCAAACAGATTTCTTGGCATAACTGAAAACTAGAGACTGGGGGAAATTAAATAATCCATAATATTTGCTTTTTATTTCACTAAATATGTACCTGGAGATTTAATTATCTCATAAAACATTATAAATGAAAAGTTTCCCCCATTCCCATTGTCTTTTAATATTCACTTCTCACTTTCATTCAGTGCTCTTAGTTAGGTGCTTTCTTAACAGGTTTTCAATGTAGTTTTATTTAAAATGAAGTAAGTTACAGGCCAGGTAAATCATTCTATTTAGGATAATATCAGGGCTTACCATAAAATAATCAAAACATGTAAAAGAGACTATTAGCTGAAGCTAAAATTTTTGTCATTAAAATTTTCCTTCATTGGAATGAAAGAGCATGTGATCTATAAGTACCTTCCCATACAGGCAGGCCATTAGATCATTGGTGCCCAACTTGTCCCAGTGGCAGAGAATTTGGAAATCGCAGTGCTCTTAGCAGAACATGAAATATTAAGATTTCATCAAACTATAAGCAGGGATAATGTTAGTATAAATGACTACAATATTTTAAACTATAGGCCCATGTATGTAAGAGAAAACAAAAAGTACCATAAGCTGTTTTCCTTACAATGCACCATAGATTTAAGAAAAACTTATGAAAAAATAAAAATAAAATTGGATTTTTCCCCTGTGAACTGGGAAAAGATCACAGTTACTAAATATTCTTTCTGATATACTTTTATTGATTTTGGAGAGGAAGGGAGAGGAAGGATAGAAACATCAATGATGAGAATCATTGATCAGCTGCCTCCTGCACACCCTCTACTGGGGATGGAGCCAGAAACCCAGGCACATGCTCTGACAAGGAATCAATCCGTGACCTCCTGGTTCATAGGTCAACGATCAACCACTGAGCCACACTGGCTGGGCACTAAATATGTTTTATTCAGCTATCCTTTGTGTGTCTGACCTAAATCAAGTGAGTGCTTTACAAAGGGTCTAGAAGTGTGAGACAAGAAACAGCAGCAGATGCATTCCTGTTGGCCTGGAGGAAGCAAACAGGTATAGGGAGAGTCATGTGGCAAGGAATGGTGGCAACTTCTAGGAACTGAGGGCCTCAGACACATAATGCAAGGAAATGAATTCTGCCAAAACCCACATAAGCTTGGAAGAGGACCCCAAGCCTCAGATGAGACTGCAGCTGCAGCAAAAACTTAATTTTATACTTGTGGGACCCTGAGCAGGAACCTAGCAAACCATGTCTGGACTTGCAACTTACAGAAACTGAGAGAGAATAATGTGCTGTATTAAGCCACTGGGGTTTTGACAATTTGTTATACAGCAACAGAAATTACAATAAACTAGATGTGCAGCTCCAAGGATTCAATGAAAATATATATAGTGTAATGAGGTAAAACACATTTTATCAATAAATATTGCCATTTCCTTGGCCAGGTGGCTCACTTGGTTGAAGTGTTGACCTGTATTACCAAAAGGTTGCAGGTCAGAGCACATACCTAGGTTGCAGGTTTGAATTCCTGAATGTGTGGGAGGCAAATGATCAATGTTTCTCTCCTCTCTCCAAAAATAAGTTAAAAAAAATATATCCTCAGCCCTGGCCAGTGTGGCTTAGTCAGCTAGGCATCATCTCATGCACCAAAGGGTTGCTAGTTCGATTTCCAGTCAGGGTGTGGGCAGAAGGCAACCAATTGATGTTTCTATCTCTTTATCTCTTTCTCTTGCTTCCTCTCTCTCTCAAAATCAATAAAGTTTTTTGTTTTTTTTTAAATACTACAAACGGGGGAAGAGAAGGAGTTTAGTACTGGTTGAGGTGCCTATTATACATCTATGTAGATGTATTAAGAAGTTAAATATCCAAAGGCAAGGTTCTCAGCCAAAAATATAAATTGGAAATAAAATATTGATTATATGTGAAGTAATGAGGCTAAGTGGGATCTCTAAGAAATCGACTGTAAGTAGAAACAGAAATCCAAAAACTAAGCTCTGGGGCAGTCAGGATGATGCAGTGGGGAGATGAGGAGGAATCAACAAATGAGATCGAGAAGACACACCAGAGAGGGAGAAAACTAGCTAAGTTTTGTGTCCTGGTAACGAGGAAAGGATTTCAAGAAGAAAGAGATCAACTTTCAAATGCTGCTAATGGGTCAATTAAGAAAGAATTACAAAGTGCTATGTAAGTAAGAGGTAATATTTGAATTTACAAAGTGATTTAATAAGAAAATTGGGATACTGAAAATTTTACTTGGAAGAGACAATAGTAGTGCTCACATCTAAATCTTGATATTATTTTCATTGTGTTACTTTATCTCTACACATTAAAATGTGAAGTGTGGAACACTATGTATTTCAAAACCTTTCTACTTAACTATCATATGTTTTATATGAGAAGAATTTTAGGTTGTTAATTTTTAACGTGACTAGACTACATGAGATAATGCTAAATCCATTAGTTCCATTAAAATTCCTTCCTAATTCAAATATGCAGACTAATAGCGGCTATAATCAAACTACTGTTCCCTTGAAAGAGAGGCCATGGTTAATATAATAGACATACTTGATTTATGTCAAGTGGTAACACAGGTAATGCTTTGCATACTCAGCATAAAACACTTTAATGGAATAGTTTTGCTGCAAATATACCATGCCAAACTTAAACTGAAATTAGACGACTACTAAATCATGCCTGACAGGGAGCTAAATGCAGTAAGTTAAAATGCATCCCCAATGCTCATCCAGTTCTGGCTGGAACCCCTTGGGTCATTTTGGGTCAATCCTTAGTTTGGAATAATTCCAAATGATTCTCTAGAGTTCTACTGTTATATTCAGTGGCTTTAGGAAATCCAGAACAACCCACAAAAATCATAGGATCTCCTATTAATTCCTAGCTTTCAATTGGAGTGATGTTTTCAAAAGGCAATTTTGATCAAGTTAATCTGATTACTTTGTTATATAAATAACCCTATAAAACTTCCTTAACCTGGTCTTCCCAAAGTTTCCCAACTAGCTCCATCTCTTTCCTTCTTTAAAACAAGTCAGGTTCCTACCCTTCTCTAGGCCACAAAACTTTTCTTGCCCCCTTTCCTTTGTTTTGTTAATTCCTGTTGATCATTCAGGTATTTACTTCTTCATTTTTGCCTTTCAGTCCACTCAGCCACAGCCATTTAGAATGAAAGTTTTATTAGAGCAAGGGTTGTGCTACCACCTCAGTATCAAAATAGTGCCTGGACACTTGCCAGAGTAGTTGAGTGAGTCGAGTGTCCACCACCAGCACACCAAAAGGTAGAAGGTTCAATTCTGGGTCAAGAGCATGTACCTGGGTTGGAGGTTTGATCCCTGACCTTGGCCAGGTCAGTGGGGTAGGCAACCAATCCAGGTGTCTTTCACACTGGTGTTTCTCTCTCCCCCTCTCCCCACTCCCTCTCTTCCACTCTTTCTAAAAATCAATGAAAAAAAATATCCTGGGGTGAGGATTAACAACAACAAAAAAGAAGAGTGCCTGGCACACAGGAGGCACTCAATATATAGCACTAGAATCTTTCAGGTTTCACAAAAACATTTCTGAATGTTTTTCCTTACCTGCTATTAATTAATTCAGACACTTTCTCACACTTCTTAAATCTTAGATATTTAAGAGCAAATTAATGATTAGGATGGGGAGTCGATATTTAATTAGTCTTGGGAACAAAGTAATTCAACCAATTCTTTTTAGCTCTCTATATCTGTAACTACGGATAGTAGGACAATAGATAATTTCTTTGCCATAGCTAATCTGCAGAGGAATACCTCTCAGAAAAGACATGCACAAAGGAAATATCAGGGACTGAAAAACCTGATAAAAAGACATTAAGTCCTTGACCATGTGGCTCCGCTGGTTTGAGCATCGTCCCATACACCAAAAGGTTGCAGATTCGATTCCCAGTCAGGGCACATACCTAGGTTGTGGGTTTAATCCTCAGTCAGGGCGCATACCAGAGGCAATGGATAAATATTTCTCCCTCATATCAATGTTTCTTTCTCCTCCTCAATAAAAATATATCCTCGGGTGAGGATTATAAAGGAAAATATCATTAAGACATGTTCCCATATATAGAATGCTTACACTAACATTTCCCAGCATACAATCAAACAGTACATGCACAAAGTACCAAAGGCATTTCTAAGATACAGGTAATAAACTGCATTTACAAATATATCCCACGCTCTTTTCCCCGCCCCCCAAGTAATATGATAGCTTCAATGTTCTTGGGGAGTAGTGGTGAAGGCATTTATGTTTCTGGCTCTTTTAGGTAAGATACATAATTTAGCAGTAATGTTAACAATGCATGTACCGGTATTACCCATTAGTAGCGTCATTTTGCTCTGATTTACCCTTTGTAGTTTTGTATGTATTTAAATGTATTTAACAACAAGTTAAAGAACAACACATTCCTATTTCCAACATTATTTTTCCATCAAAGTTCATATTTCTACATAGTGAAATGAATATTTAATGTTGGTTTAAAAAAAAATCCCTTGCATTTTCAAAATCAACAATAGTGACTTTGCCAAATATATATATATATATATATATATATATATATATATATATATATATATATATATATGGCTAATATGTTAAGTGTCTGACCATTGGAGGGATGGGGCCAAAACGAACTCTGACCTCCCCCCAGGGGTCCCAGATCTCCAGAGGACACAGGCCAGGCTGAGGGACCCCACCAGTGCGTGAATTTGTGCATGGGGCCTCTTTTGTGTGTGTGTATGCACTTTTTTTTCCTCTCACAAAAATTAGACAAAATTTGAAAATAAGCAAAACAGATTCCTAAGTGTTCTTCATTGCAGTGCTGTTGATAGCTCTCTATTGACTGGGCTATTACCAATCTATAAGATTAATTTAGAGCTTTTTATCTGTCACAGATGCAAATTCTAATCAGTAGAAAAGATAACCCAAAATTTACTGTTTATATTCTTGTAGGACAAGCATGTCAAACTTGCGGTCCATGGACCGCATGCAGCCCACAACAAATATTTTTGTGGCCCAGACAATATAACAATATGTAAGAAACATTTTAATAAAAATTTCGTAACTTAATTTTTACAATATCCCGTTATACATAATTATTAATAACGAACTACAGCATTCACTAATGACTGGTTACTATAATCGTGTTGTATTCATTTCCCTTACACACCGGCACACCATTTCTCCCCACTAATACTAGCAGTGAACATTTTAGCAGTCTATTGCCACATCATTAGTCTTGGACTGACTTGTTTGGTGTGCACAAAGGAAACATTTGACTTTCAGAGGAGAAAAATAGGTTTATTTGCATTATACTTATTAATTTGTGCAATTATTCAGTGTCTGTTAAGTTACTGTTCAAGAAATTTTTTTTAATTAAAATGTCCTATTATTTTATGTTAAAGATTACTCATTTATTTCAGCCCTTTGTATTCAGCACGCCTCTATCAAAATAAACCTACATTTCTATGAAGTTAAATCTTCTAAGTCATGAGTTGAATCCAAATCATCACCTTTATCGGGGGGGGGGGGGGGGGGGGGGGGGGGGGGAGGCCAAAGGTAGGCTTACAGTTGTTCAGATGAAAAATACTACTACCAACAACTGTAAACCTATTTTTGTCCCACTCTATTGGGTGAGTATTATGATTTTATCTTTCTGAAATTTTACACTGTAACAGTTTTAGAGCTTCCAAGATGCCCAGGTGGACTACCCTGATAGAGCCAATTAAAACTACATTGCTTCTTTCATATGCATATACAAACATTCCTTACAGAACTCTGAGCTCCTAATTGCTCTCATTTATTTAAACCAAAACCTCAAAGTTTAGAATTTCAGCCTAGATGGCAAGCACTTTTTGAGCAGGGCCTTTCTTTTACTCATCTTTGCATTCTTAGAATACAGTATGGTGCCAAGTACCTAAAATGTGTTCAACAAATGTTCAACAAAGGTAGAGAACACCACATGTTCAACAGCAACACCAACTGGAAGAGAAAATCCTATTAGTCTATTGCTGCTTCTACGAATAATGGTAGTAGTCTTTGTAACTATCTGGTCAGCTGGAGGAAGGAAGCCAAGTTCCAGATGCTTTGAATGTGAAGACAGAACCTCCCCAAAAATGGCAGGAATTCTCATTGTGCAAAGACATGGGTGTCAGGTACATGCCAGAATTTAACACATCCTGGAAAGAAACCCTTAGCGGAATTATAAACTTACATGTTGCTATATCACAAATACTTAAACAATACGCAAAACTAGACATAAGCCAAATTACTAACACCAAAAATTTTCTAAAAATATATAAAAAAAGGGTCTTCTGTGAAAATATACCCCAATTGTATAATAGGAAAATAATAAATTAAATAGAAATTGGTTTTTGAATTTATCTCAAAAGACCAAATTTTCTTAGATGTACTTATTCCATAAGCAAAGGATATACAAGAACTGTAGAGTAAGACAATACAGATCTACAAAGCACATGAGTTCCAGAAAAGCAAACATAACATGTAAGTGCAAAATAATAGTCTCAAAGCAACGGATGCTAGTCCTGGCTTTGCTTCGAGCATAACCTGAAGAAATCAATTTGTATCTGTGCATGAAGGATTATCAGGGTCAAAACTACCTATTAAATAAGTTATGCAACACATACTCATATACTATTTGCTAACAGGAAATACTAGTAGATACCTGCATCACACTGCCAACAATACAGACTCCATTCACACTTCTGTGTGGTTGAAGGGTCAATTATTATCTAAACATTTTTCTTTGCTCTTAACCCAGACCGGAATTCATTATCACCACTCAGCACACGTTCCATTTCTTTCCCTCTCCTTTTAGAATAGGGCTGCCCATAGAAGGAAGGTCGATTTAATATTTTAATACCTCATATACCAGTAAAATGATAACTGCCCCTAGTCACGTCCACCAAGTTCTTTAAAAAGACATGACTTGGCCCAAAGAGGCAATATAGTTCCTTGGAAGAATTATGAAAAGAATAGAAAATGTGGAACTCTGAATGCACGAGGACAATGTTTTTACCTTTAAAATATACTACTTTCCTTTCATTTATAAGAAATTTAATGTATATTAGTAAAATTTTAGTTTCCAAATGCAGTCTTTTAATGTTTATTTTCTTTATTTATTTTATAAGGTACTTTTATTTTTGTACAAACGGCAGAAGGAACTAAGTTTGCATCGATGGCATGCAAAGTCCATGTTCAGTAGGCATGATATCGTGCACTCACAGTCTCTAAATTTGTCTTTCCAAATTTGACTTTATTATAAACTTGACATTTATAATAAATTACCTGAATTCACAGAGGAAGATGACAGCATCTACAAGGGAGATGCACTCTAGCGATGCACCCAAACTCAAAAGATCGATTAAAAAAAAAAACACAACAAAAACTAGTTACATCTTTTTTTTTTCCTCTTAACATGATTGCAAGTTCTAAACTGCACCTCGTATAGAAAATGACCAACATCCACAGGGGGAATCTCTTGTAAACAAGGACTCTCAGGAAGTGGATGGAGGGGCGCTTTAAAGTTCTCTCCGGTAAGTAAACGGCAGAGCGCGGCTCGCTGACATTTCCCACATGTCAAACACACCATGTCACCGGAGAGCACTGCCCCCGAGTGAGCAGACGCCCTCTAACTAGCAAACTGCGAGGGGAACACCTCCCGAGAGCTCGACCGAGACGAACCGCCGGGCCTGAAAACGTGCTTTTGTTTTAGAAACTGCCTCACTGCCAGCGGGACTTTCTCTGGCCGAGTCCAGCCCGAGGACAACAAATTGGTCAACGGCGGAAGTTGCCTGACGAAATGAGACTGCAACAGAGATCCAGTATCCAGAGCATAACACAACCTTCCTTCCGGGCCCAGCCAAAAAATTAAAAACAAACACAAACACACACACACACAAAAAAAAAAAAAAAAAAAAAAAAAACTTGAGAAAACGTCCTTTGGGTTGGATGCAACAGGCCATTCGGAGCGCTCCTGCCGCCAGCCGGAGAGACAGGGCTCGGCCCGCGGGCCGGGACCCGGGATGCCGCGAGCTCCCTCCCCGTTAGAACCGGAGGGGCCGCGGCCGCGCACCCCGCCCGCCCGCAGGCCGCCGGCCCGGCCCGCGCCTCCTCCCTCCGCCCGCGGCCGCCGGCACTGACCTTCCGCAGGGCCGGGACCAGCAGTCCCCGCCATTTCGGGCTGTTCTCTTCGCTGAAGAACTCGTAGGGCTGCGGCGCCGGCTGCATGGCCCCGGCGGCAGCGCCTCCGCATCGGGGGCTGCCCGCGGGCCGGGCCGGGCCGGGCCGGGGGCCTGACAGGCAGGGCGCGGGCCGCCTCGCCTCGCCAGGCGCCGCCGCCTCCCGCCCGGGCCGCAGCGACGGCCTCGGCGGCTGGGAGGCGGCGCCGGCGGCGGGCGGGCGGGGGCTCGGGGGCGGCTGCCTCGCCCGCCCGGGTGGCCCGGCCTCGCGCAGCGTCCACGGAGGAAGCGCGCAGGCCCGGGAGCCCGGGAGTCCCCGGCTGCGGCCGCGGCGGCGGCCTCCTGTCCCGGCGGCGCTGCCCGGCCTCGGGCGGGTCCTCCTCCTCCTTTGTCTGGGTCCGCGGTCCGGCGGGGTCCGCTGGCCTCGCCCCCACCCCGGCTCCGCTACGGCTGCGGCGGCGGGCGGAGACGGGCGGCGGCGGCGGCTCTCCTCCTCATCGCCTCCTCCCCGCCTCTCAGGGCCCGGCCCGCCCCGTCACCTCCAGAGGGCCCCGGGGACCGCCCGGCGTGTGCGTCGGGGGAGCAAACCGCACTCGGGCGCGCCCAGGGCCGGCCGCCGCCGCCAAAGCCTCAGCAGCCGCCACAGCGCCCCAGGGCCGCCGACTCGGCCCGCAGCGGCGGCGGCTGGGCCCGCCCCCTGGGCCCCGCGCTCTCCGCCCGGCCGCCGGGCGCCGCACGGAGCATGCGCGCCGCGGGGGCGGCGGCGCCGGCCGGGCGCGGGGGGCGCGGGGGGCGCGGGGGGCGCGGGGGGCGCGGGGGGCGCGGGGGGCGCGGGGGGCGCGGGGGGCGCGGGGGGCGCGGGGGGCGCGGGGGGCGCGGGGGGCGCGGGGGGCGCGGGGGGCGCGGGGCAGCCTGCCTCTGCCCCGGACTTGCCGGGCGCCCGATCCAGACTCACTCCTCACCTCACTGCATTTTATACGAACTCTCCCTGCTCTGGGCCTCCAGAGACAGGACTCACACGGAGCTTCCCAGGACCTCGGCCGTGGGGAGCAGGAGGGGGCTGTGGGGAGAAGAGGCGTTCCGGCTGGGCACGATTTAGGTATTGTAGCGTGGTGCTTTGGAGACTGAAGAAGGGGAGGCGTGGAAAACCCTTCGCATACAGTAGGGTCAGAAAAAGCAGATAACAAAGACATTAATGAAGCCTGGACTTCATTACATTCTTTTTTAAAATATATTTTTATTGATTTTTTTACAGAGAGGAATAGAGTAAGAAACATCTGCCAGCTGCCTCCTGCACACCCCCTATTGGGGATGTGCCCGCAACCAAGGTACATGCCCTTGACCAGAATGGAACCTGGGATCCTTCAGTTTGCAGGCCTTGCTCTATCCACTGAGCCAAACCGGTTAGGGCTTCATTACATTCTTACAGGTCCTTTCCTCTCACAGTCCCCAATGTGTTCACAAAATCGTCATTCTTGTAAAACTTTACAAATATATTTTTGAATATTTTCCTCAATGATGTCCTCCAAATTGTGTAGGCATCAGGTACCACGAAGCCTGGATCTGCCCCTGTAACCCAGTCAATACTCAATAGCAACCACAAAAAAAATCCCCGGACCATAGCTTTCCTGAGTTGAAGAGGCTGACTCTAGAAATTTTATCATTAGCATACATTTCATTCCACTATAGATGCTGAGCATATGGATTGTAATAAATTGTTCCCAGCTACCAGCAGCAAGGAAGGGAAAGGGCCTGCCACAGTTTAGTTCCAGGATCAGTAGCTGAGTGATTAACCTCCCACAAAACACAAACCAAACATTTTGTCATTCTGGCAAGATCAGAATGGCAGGGTTGGAAAATTTACAAGATTATTTTTTCTCATCCAAGAATCCATTGAATCACCTATGTCTTCTAATAAATGGTGACATCTACATTCCCATGTCCTGGGGATAAAAGTGAAATGCGTGTATTTCTCCAAGTAATCTCTCTATCAGCAAGGGCAAAGATTTTGGCTTACATAAAGTGTCTTTGCTTTTTTCTCCTCTTCCTGAACTCCAGCCATAACTATTAAGCAAACTACTAGACTGTGATTGTATTTTCTTTTAGGAGAGTAAAGTTGTTATTGGAAGTTTCATTCTTGGCCAAGAATATTGGAAGCCTTCTCTAGGCCAAACCTGGCTTTAAAACACATTTTGTTCAGCCAAGGCTAAATTTAAATTCTCAGCGCTGTTGTTAACATTTTAAAAACCAGGAGATTTTGTATACCTGGATTTTCAGCTTCTCTTGATAAAGATCTGGCAACACCGGGCCCTGCTGCATTCCTGCAAGGGGATAATCAGCAGGCAGTGAGTATGTCACTCTTTAGAAAAGTATGCCATCCTACTTCCAGTTGGCTATATTCCCCACCTGGCACTCTTCACCCTTTTATGTAACCTGCCTAGTCTCTACAGGCATCTCAGTTGTGATCTCTGGGCGAGGCAAACAGAAATGTGATCCGTGTGTGTGGAGGATAATCCAAGAATGAGAATGACACCGGTAAAAAGTTTCCCAACCAAATGGGCCATCTAGAAAACAATGTTGAATCCATACCTGCACATTCTACCCTAAGATAAATTCCAGGTGTGTCAAAGATTTCAATGTGAAAAATTAAACTATAGAATAATTTGTTTATAACGTTTGAGTACTTTCTACTACAACATAAAATCTGGAAGTTTGATTCATTCTATTTTTAAATGTATTGCAAAAAGATAACACACAAGTTTAGCCAAAAGGCAAATGACAAATTAGAAAAAAATATCTGCAACTCATCTCCTAAAGAGTTAATTTCCCTAATATCTGAAAGAGTTCCTATAAATTAAAAAGACTAAAACTCAGAAAATGTCTTAAACACAATGCAAATTTTAGTTACACTGTTATCATTTTTACCTATTTGAATAGCACAAATCAGAATGCTTGAATACACACTATGTTGGCCAAAGTATGGGGAATCAGGTACTCATATATTATTGGCGAAAGTGTAAACTGGGTTCAACTTTTACCAAGGACAACTCAACAATATTTAAGGAAGTTGCAAAGGCACATACCCTTTGACCTAGCAAATTCTAGGCATATGTCTGTCCTATAGGTATCCTTGCTAAATGTGAAATACCTTAGTACAAGGTTATTCACTGCAGTATTATCATAGTAAAAACAAAACAATAACACCCTAGAAGTAAACAATTTAAATAAACATCAGTAAGGAAAGAAGAACAAAGTTGGAGTGATCACACTACTGGATATCAAGTTATACTACAAAGACACTGAAATCAAAACAACCTGGTACTGACACAAGAACAGGCATATAGATCAATGGGACAAAAGAGAACCCAGAAATAGACCCAATCTATTATTCTCAATATGTGACAATGGTGTGAAGATGTTGGGAAAATTGAACAGGAACATGTAAAAAAATAAAATTAGACAACCAACTTACATCATACACAAGAATAAACTCAAAAGGGATTAAAGACTTAAAAGTAAGTCATGAAACCATAAAAATCCTAGAAGAAAAAGTAGGCAGCAAACAAAATATCAGACATCTCATGCAACAGAATTTTCACAGATACATCACATAGGGCAAAAGAAACAAATGAAGAAAAGAAAAAAAAAAGACAACTAAAAAGCTTCTGCATAGTAAAGGAAACCAGCATTAAAATGAAAAGGGAACCCACTGAAATATGGAGAACATATTTGCCAATGACACATCTAATAGGGGGTTAATTTTCCAAATATTTAAAGTACTCACACAACTCAACAAAAGGAAGTCAAACAATCTAATTTTTTTTAAAAAATGGGTAGAAGACCTGAATAGACATTTCTCCAATGAGGACGTACAAATGGCCAAGAGACATATGAAAAAATGCTTAGTGTCACCAATCATCTGAGAAATGCAAATTAAAAAACCACATTGAGATATTAACACCTGTCATAAAGGTTATCATTAATACATCAACAAACAATAAGGGCTGGCAAGGATGTGGAGAAAAACAACCCTTGAACATTGTTGGTGAGAATGCAAACTGGTACAACCACTATGGAAAACAGTTTCCTCAAAAATGAAAAATGGAACTGCCATTTGACCTAATAATCCCACTTCTAGGAATATATCCTAAGAAGCCTAAAACACCAACCAGAAAGAGTGTACGTAACCCTATGTTCTTGGCAGTGTTATTTACAATATCTAAGATCTGGAAACAGCCCAAGTGCCCATCAATAGATGAATGGATTAAAAAAACTGGCACATATACACAATGGAATACTATGCAGTGTCAAAAGGATCCCTTACTCTTTGAGACAGCATGGAGGGACCTGGAGAGTACTATGCTAAATGAAATAAGTAGACAGAGAAAGACAAGTATCACACGATCCCACTTTTATGTGAAATCTAATGAAGAAAATAAACTGACGAGCAAAATAGAACCAGAGACACTGAGGCATGCAACACACTGATATATTTCAGAGGGAAGGATGAAGGCGGGAATAATTAAATCAAGAACTTACATGCATACATGCATAACCCGTGGACACAGACAATGGTGCAGTGAAGAGCTGGGGAGGGGGCAGGAGCGGGATGGAGGGAATTAATGGATGGGGGGAAAGGGAACATTGTACTCCTTTCGTCAATAAAGATAATTTTTTAAAATCATCAGTAAACAGAAGGGACTAGTTCAACAAAAAATAGTAAATCCATAGATGGAACCTATAAAGTAATTTAAAAAGAATCAGGTTACTGTGATCAGGCCACTTGAACATTCTCAAAGGTACACTACAAAGCAAAAAGAGCAAGATGTATAATACAGTGTACAGAGTATGTTACTACTTATGTAAAAAAATGAAGGCAATATATTTTATTACATATAAATCTCTCTGCAAAGCTGCACAAGGTAATGACAATTCTTGTTGCCTCGGGGGTGGGACCAGGTGGCTGGCAGAGAGACAACTTTTCAACCATATGAATGTTGTACTTATTCAAAACATTATTTAAAAGCCATTTTAAAATGAAATACTTTTAACCTCATTATAAGCATCTGCTTCAAGTGTTAAAAAAATGCAACTATTGCTCTGGCTGGGTGACTTGGTTGGAGCATCATCACATACACCAAAAGGTTACAGGTTCCATTCCTGGTCAGGGTACATTACTTAGATGGCAGGTTCGATCCCTAGTCAGGGAGTATACCAGAGGTAACCAGTCAGTGCTTCTCTTATATCAATGTTTCTCTCTCTGTGTCGCTTTCTCTCAAATCAATAAAATATATCCTCGGGTGAAGATTTAAAAAATGCAACTATTAAACATACTGATACTGTAAGGGGGAGGCGCTTTGGATATATAACAAAAAGCCCAATTATAAATTGGAGTTACAATTAAAATGCTATCATGGCAGTCATTTAATAGTAATTATGCCTTTTTAAAGTTTAGAATGGCTTTTGGGAGACAACTTGAATGACCCAAGCGTATCTCAAATTTTACAATGCAGACCAAATGTTACCACAACTATTCTCTCACTGAAAACATTTTCGTGAAGGACTTGCTCAATGTTTCTCCCATGTACTCTCTCTTCCTCAATTTATTTAAAGCTACAAGTGCTGCCAGTCAGTAGCAAACCAAAGCACCACCACAGGAAACAATAAATGTCATTGTCACTCACTTTCACGGTTCTTTGCTGTAGCTAACTTTGGCTCTCTTACAGTCCACCTGCCGGAAAGAAGTTGGAGCAGGTACTCAGATCATTTGCCCTGTAATGAGAGGCTCATGTCCAGGAGCCCGAACCCCTGTAAGACACAACATACCAAACATGTCTTCTCAAGAACTATATAACCTTCAGTGAATTTCCTAAAGATGGATTTGAACTCCCTTCCCTCTGCCTCCAACCCCTGGAAAGCACTGTGTTTATAGCTATCAACATTCTGCTCTGAAACAGAACCAATGCTCCCTGGTGCTCTGGGGTATAAAGAGGACCCGGAGGTCAGCCAGATATCGGCACCACTCTCAGACAGAAAGACATTTTTGTAAGTTGGAAAGTGTTTCACTTTTACCCAAAATATACACTGCTCTACCTCATTTCTAGACTACACATAGATACAGAAGGGTTTTGTGCATTTTTAAAAGACTGGCTACTATCTAGAGCTTTGACAGTTTAAGTTCTATAAACAAAACATTTATTTGAATCAAAGTCTCAAATAAATGAAACTAAAAATGATGTTCACAACACCAAGGCTCATTAAAATATTTTTTAATATTAATATACTTTCTTCTCTCTCAGAAATACACAAAACTTTTAAATATTACATTCATATTACACAACAAAATCCTAATGACATCAATAACTTACGTTTTACAAACAGAATAGTCTACACATTCAAAAACACTTTCAATAACTTTTTCACTCATATTTTCAGGTTAGTCCAGACCCAGGTGGAATGAGGGTTGCTTTAATGAGGGCAGTTATTTTTGTAATTTCAGTTTTTCACAGCTTCGTGCACATGCAATCTCACTGTTGATGAAATAGAGAATTGTAATATTTCCCATTTCTTAACAGTCTTGTTATGGAACAGAAAAACACATCCTGTGTGCTCCATTTCTTGGAGGAGTCAGTTGTTATGAAGAACCGTTAGGGCTTGTCTTTTCTGAATGGTTTCTGAATGCTTTAAATACGCTTACTCCAAGTTTTGAATAATTGCCTAGTCCAGTGGTTGGCAAACTGCAACTTGTGAGCCACATGCGGCTCTTTGGCCCCTTAAGTGTGACTCTTCCACAAAAACCACGTGTGGATGAGCGCATACAGTGCAATTGTAATTTCGTGGCCCACGTGCAGAAGTCAGTTTTCGGCTCTCAAAAGAAATTTCAATCATTGTACTGTTGATATTTGGCTCTGTTGACTAATGAGTTTGCCGACCACTGGCCTAGTCTATTTTTCCTGGATGTGTTACTTCTTGAACATGAGCAGATGGTGTGTAGGTTTTCAAATTAATGGATGAGGTAGTTCAATCAATGTAATCACAGAGGCTTGAAGTGTAAAGGAAAAAAAAAAAAAAGCGCTTTTTCTATTAACCAAAATGTACATACTTCTAACTCATCCATTACAATCTTTGGAGTGGTAAGAGAAAAGAAAAAACAAAGAGGGCATGATGAATCCTGAGAGTACATGTAAGGGAAAGGATGAAAATATCTCACCTAAATGGTTGTTCTGTAATAAAAGTTTTCCCAAGAGTAGGCTGCCTCATTTATATTTCTGTTTTCCAATTTTCTGAGTTACAAGAATCCTTTCAATAGATACCACACACATATATGCAGCATATTATATACACTATTGGCACTGGCCAACAATTTAAAATACTCATGAAGCACACGTAAGTGTAAGGCACCTTTGCGGTTTACAAAAGTGAATGCCTCAAAGTTGGGTATTTTCTAAAATGAAGAAATAGGATCCCTGAAAAACCAAGTCGGCATGAATCACGAGTGATCTTGGCCAACATCTGAGAATCTTGGTGTAACTCAAGAGCAGAGATAAGAGGTAAATAATTTTTAAATTACAGAGTTCTGTATATCAGTGCCAGGATTCTAAAACTGCTTTCATAAAAACCTATCAGTTCTATGTTTTTTTAGTTTCTCAACCAGAGAAAACTGATAAGTTGGCAACAATCATTCATAGTGTACTGCTGTTTAGATTTAGTGTTGACACCACACCAAGTTAGTTATAAAGATCTGGGAATAAAAAAAAACTTTGCATTTCTCTGAAAATTCTACAGTTCAATAGAATCTTACTCAAACTACTTAAAGTGTGAAATTTCATGTATATTTTAAATCAAGAATTCCCAAATACAAATATTGTTGCTCTAAATGTGAATTTCTCTCTGACTTTAAAATTAAAAGATCTGGCCCTAACTGGTTTGGCTCAGTGGATACAGCATTGGCATGCAGACTGAAGGGTCCCTGGTTCAATTCCGGTTAAGGGCACATGCCTGGGTAGTGGGCTCGATCACCAGTAGGGGCATGCAGGAGGGAGCTGATCAATGAAATGATTCTCTCTCATCATTGATGTTTCTATCTCTCTCTCTCCTTCTACCTTCCTCCCTGAAATCAATAAAAATTAAAAAAACAAAACAAAAAAAAACTAAAAGGTTTGTAATCTATATTATATTTTCTTGACTACAAGAGACCAAAAAGCTTACTCTAAAGCCAAAAGATTAAGGGGATAAGCAAATTTTTGTGCCATCATTCCCAGAAATTCCAAAAGAGCTGAATCTCTAGATTATGGTTGGTGAGGGCAACGTCAATTAAGAAAGTCAAGTCCTGGTCAGCATTGCACAGTGGTTAGAGCATTGGCCCACAAAGCAAAGGGTCGTGGGTTCAATTCCCGGTCAAGAGCACGTACTTGGGTTACAGGTTCTATCTCTGGTTCAGTTGCAGTTGAGTGTGGGAGGCAACCAATTAATGTGTCTCTCTCATATCAATGTTTCTCCCTCCCTCTCCCTCTCCCTCTCCCTCTCCCTCTCTCTCTCCCCCCTTCTCTCTCTATATATATATATCCTCCACTCTCCTCCCTTTCACTCTCTCTGAAAAGCAATGGAAAAAATGTCCTCAGATGAGGATTAACAACAACAAAAAGAAATCAAGGATTCAGGACAGGTACAACTGTACCTTTCCTCTTTATTCACTAAATAAAAGAGCATGGTCTTTAAAAAACTATTTCTCTGTTATATTAGTTTAACAATTCAGTGGTTATTACATGAGATAACTAAAAATGCCACTTTCAAACCATTTTTTAGAAATTAAAGAATTTAATGAGTACGTTCTTGTGGATGTTGCTGAATGTGGTGATTAAAACGTGTAGCTAGCTCCTTCCATTATTTACAGTTTAAATCTCTGTTGTACTTCATCTGCAATCATTCCAGAAATTGCAAGGGACGAAGTAGCAGCAGGGGACGGTGCATTTCTCACATGAAGAATGCGACTTCCAATAACCCCATCTCCTCCATCAAATACAAAATCGTCTACCAGATTTCCATCTTGATCCAGAGCTTGGGCTCTTACTCCAGCTGGACCTCTGCAAAACCAAAAGTCGCAGTCAACTGACTGGAAGAAATGGGACACTTTATAAGTCAGTGGTCTCAAGGTGTTCTGAAATATTAAAGTCTTTATACTTCTAAATGCACAATCATGTGGAAACCCAATAGGCTTGTCAGTTACAGCCTTTAAACTTATATCCTTAATACCTGCCACGTAACAGTGCCAATAAATGCTCATCAAATGAATTTACCAATGGGTAAGTTACAAATATCTTTTCTTTCCAAAGTAGTAGATAAATCCATATTTAATTAGAATAAATGTATTTTTATTTAAATGTATAAAATGAATTTATTATAAATTCAATAAATTAAAATAAGGCTCTTCTGATTAATACAAAGCAATAAAAGTAGGAGATATGCATGCCAATGCATTCCTAAATCCACCATAGAGTACTATTTTTGTGTTTTGTTTTGACTGTACACTATTAAAATTTATGCAGAAAAATATTTGAAAATGGCAGCAATTTCTTATTTTGAAGGTTGTTTTAATTTTTAACAGTTTGGTCTTCAATATTGGACTAACCTTCAATTATTTAAAAAGATAACAAGATAAGAACAAAAACTAATTTGATAGTATGTTAAAACAGTAAGAGACTTTACTACTAAAGTGCTGTTTTATAACATGAGATTACAAATTAGATTTTTTGTTTTTAAAGTAGTTTAGAAATTTACAGATGAAATGTGAGTAAAATATTTTTAGACTCCAAAAGCACCTTCATTGAATCTGCTCAAGAAAACACAATTTGAAAATACCTGCCTTATACACACCACCAAAACTCAAGAAATAGGACAATAAATTAATAAACATTTTTATTGATTCTGGGCCAACGCAGGTAAGTACTTAAATAAAATACTGAGAACAATCTGGGGCTCTGCCCTCTGAGGCCTCAGCGTGGCTGAGGAGAGATAATGATAACAATAGCCATTATTTACCAATTGCTTACTCAGTGTTAAGAATTCTCTCATTCTGAGGGGGGGAAATCAACAAAATATGTAAAAAAATAAATAAATAAAATTAAATAAAATTAAAAAAAAAGAATTCTCTCATTTAATCCTTGCAACAACTCTAAGAGGCTGGTAACAGTTTATACTTAACAGTGAAGAAACATAGAGTGATAAAGTAACCTGCCTGAAGGTACACAGCTAAACTATTCATATGCAAGAAGTAAAAATAACAAGGGTGAAAGGTTCTACAATAAAGATAAGTAATCTGCCTTACAGAAGCCTGCAGAGAAATCTGGACAAGATTTTTTTGAACTGTAAGCATTTCCAAGAATCAGATACTTAGAACACAAGATGCAGTCAGCCAGCCCTAGCAGGTGTGGCTGAGTTACTTGAGCACAGGCCCACATGATGTACATGGGCTGCAGGTTTGATCCCCGGCCCCGTTGGGGAAATGTGCGGGAGGCAACAAATCACTGTATCTCTCTCACATCGAGGTTTCTCTCTCTTCCCCCACACCCACTTCCTGTAACACAAGTATTCTGTAATAGGGGTGGGGGAGTCTTATGAATCTACTAGATCAAGTGTTATTCAAATGTATATTTTATTTGCTTGATGTCTTCTATCAGTAGACCTAAGATCACTCACCATAGTTGTGGATTTGTTGTTTTCTGCTTACAGTTGTGTTAGTTTTTATTTTCTGTAGTACTTCATTTATATATATGCAATAAATTTATGGTGATCCTCTTAACCTCTAATAATAATTTTTGCCTTATGGTGTATTTTATCTGAAATGAACCCAGTACTCATCTTTCTTCTAATAAACATTTGGGTAGTATTTAGATGGATTTTTAAAGTCCAATCTAACAATCTCCATCTCAAACTATTAAGTACATTTACATGTACTGTAATTACTGAAATGTTTGATTTCTACCATATCACTGGGGTATTACTGGGGGGTTTCTGGTATTTTCACATTTCCTTCTTGACTTACTAAGTTTTCTATATTCTTTTTTCCTCCTTTACTGTCTTGAAAGTTATATAATCTATTTCTATTCTTGCATTTAATTTTATTTATTCAGATGAGATTCACTTGCATCCTGAATTTCGTCTTTTTGACAATTCCAGAAAATTCTCAGGCACTCTTCAAAGTATTACCTCTTCTCAATTTCTCTGGAACTTCTCTGAAATGTAGGCTGGAATCTTCTCATTTTCTTTTTGATGTCTTTAGTATCTACCCACATGATCTATATTTGTCTTGCAACATTTTTCTATAGTAAATGCTTCAAATTTTAATTTACTGATTTTCTCTTAAGGTTTAACCAGTTATCAAACTTAGTCATTTGAATTTTAAAATTTAAGAACTATATTTTTCATTTCTAGAAATTCTAATTATTTGGTTTCCAAATTTGCCTAAGTTTTGCTTTTTTGTTTTTGTTCTTATTCATGTTTTCCATTCCTTTTGTTTTTAATTCACTGAAGCATATTTACTTTATGGTTTCTAATATTACCATTACTCAAAGTTGTGGGGTCTTATTCTGGTATTTATTCTATCTGCTTACTCTCGCCTATGGTGTTTTATAACTTTCGGTGAAGAGTTTCTGTTCAGCAGGACTCTATCTGGGGGGAAATTGTGGGGTTGGGTTGAGGTTTTGTCCCTTCGCAGAGGTTTTACATTTGCTTCTATCCGGTGCTCCAGAGGTATTGCCATCCTGGGAACACTTTTTTTAAAATGGAATTTTAAAACATGTACAAAAATAGAATGAACAGTATAATAAACTCCCATGTATGTATTATCCAGATTCAATAAATCATCAACATAGCCAATCTTGTTTCATTTATATTTACACTCACTGCCCACCTCTCTTCACTGGATTATTTAAAAGCAGATTACAGATGGCACATCATTTCACTATAGTGTATATTTCTTTTAAAATAATTCTTTTAAAAAATGTATTTTTATTGATTTCAGAGAGGAAAGGAGAGGGAGAGACAGAAACATCAATAATGAGAGAGAATCATTGCTCAGCTGCATCCTGCACACCACACAATGGGGATCAAGCCCGAAACCTGGGCATATGCTCTGACTGGGAATTGAACCATGATCACTCAGATATACGTTCATCCACTGGGCCACGCCAGCCAGACTAAAAAACTTATTTTAAAAATAAATTAATTAATTATTGCTTAGTATCATTAATATTTATTTATTTTTAAATATATTTTATTGATTTTTCACAGAGAGGAAGAGAGAGGGATAGAGAGTTAGAAACATCAGTGAGAGAGAATCATCGATCAGCTGCCTCTTGCACACCCCCTACTGGGGATGTGCCCGCAACCAAGGTACATGCCCTTGACCAGAATAGAACCCGGGACCCTTCAGTCCGCAGGCCGACGCTCTATCCACTGAGCCAAACCGGTCCCGGCGGTATTTAGTCTGTAATCAGATTACCCTTATTTTCTCTCTCTCCCTCCTTTCTTCCATCCTTACCTCCTCCTCCCTCCCTTTCTCTCTCTCTCTCTGTCTCTCCTGGTTAAAGTGAGAGAGAGAGTGAGAAGAAGAAATAGTTTGAAGCAGGATCCGAACAAGTCTGGGCCTACTTTTTAAATTAGCTCCTCAGTATAATGTTCCTAAATTAAGCTGGGTGGTATAAATTCAAACTCCAAACAGCTATGAGGAGAGGCCCAGGGTTCCAGATTTTTAGGAGATTCTACCCACCCTTCTTTCCCCCTTCCCTCAAGACCAGGACAGATAAAATTCCTTCACACGTCCTGGTGCCAAGGGTCTTTTTTTAAGACTTCCTTTTCACTGAGGGTGCAGCCCTTCAAGAGTCCCTGGACCTCTTTTCCAGGGACTCAGTTCCAACTTTTTTTATTTATTTAATATATTTTATTGATTTTGTACAGAGAGGAAGGGAGAGAGATAGAGAGTTAGAAACATCAATGAGAGAGTGTCATCGATCAGCTGCCTCTTGCACACCCCTTACTGGGGATATGCCCGCAACCAAGGTACATGCCCTTGACCAGAATCGAACCTGGGACCTTTCAGTCCCAAGCCGACGCTCTATCCATTGAGCCAAACCGGTCTTGGCTCAGTTCCAACTTTTTACTTTTACAGATCCAAGACCTCCTTTCCAGCACTTGAGTAGCAACTAAAATACAAGTCCCTAAAATGGTATCAAACATATCTTCTATAACTTTCTTTTTATATCTTGTTTTCTGTGGTTGATACATGAGTTTATACAAAAGGAAAAATTCACTGACCACTTAAGATCTGCATTACTTTAAATCACAAAGCAATTAAAAATAAAACATAGCTATATTTATATAAAAATTAGCTAATCCTCCCCATCCCTCCAGGACAGCAGCAAGCGCCAATTCCTCTCAGTATTTGGGTTTTCTGCTTCCCTTCAGTCCTTGCTCTGGGATACCCCTTACTTTCTCGCACTCCCGGCTATATGTATTTCAACGAATTTTTATTATACTTTCTCTAGACTCTCTTCGTGTTGGGTAGTGTGCGGGTTATCAAATTTATTAGTTTACTGGTTCTCAACCAAGAGAGATTTTGCCCCCTAGAGGACATTTGGTGACGTCTGCAGAAATTTTTGGTTGCCTTAACAAGGAAGTACTGCCTGCATCTAGTCAGTAGAGGTCAGAGATGCTGCTGAACATCCTACAGTGAACTGGACAGTCTCCCACACCAAAGACTTATTTGGCCCCAAATTTCAATAGTGCCAATACTAACAAACACTGATCAAGATCACCTTTACTGCAGGAATATCTGGCTCTCACCTTTGCATTTCACAATGACACAGTATAGTCTTTAGCTATCACTCAGGATGAAAACATCTTGCCTGAAAATTTACTCTAGAATTCCCCAAATAAGAAATTTTTCAAAGTGAAGAGTGAGACAAGAGGAGATCTTGGCATTTATGTCTTTATCTTTTACATCCTTGCAATGTTAACAGATACAAACTGCTATTAGATTACTATGTCCAAATTAACAACAGAGCAAGTTAAAGGAGCTTAGAGCAAAATTAAGAACCTTTGAAATCATATTTAACAAGAAATCTTTATGCCTGATGCATATATATTGACAGATTATAACTTTACATTCCAATCTAATATTCACCAGTTAAGTTACTGTCCAAGATACTCTGGCTAGGCAATGAGAAGTCAAGCCGGATGCTCATTGGTGGTTACTGAAATTTAAAAACATCATCCTGAGCTAAATATCCCACTAAAAGTGCTGCTTCAGTTCTCTTTTATGATCCAGAACTGCTTAATATGCTTCTGTCTCAATATTACTGGTACAGCATTTATGTTTTACCACGATGGGTTGCATGATAAGCAAGATCTGAACTTCACAATGCGGGAAAGTCTATTAATCATTTTTATTATCATTATTTAATATTTCAGGCATATGACAAAGTACAGAGACTAATACGATGCACACCTGTTTTCTTAACAAACAGCTTAAGAAATAAAGCATTATAGATACGATAATAGCCCCTGTGGACCTCTCTGGATCCCATTCCCTCCTCTCCCCACAGGAACCACTCTCCTGAATTAGGTGTCTACCACTGTATTTGTTTTTATTTTCACATTACATGTGCAATCCATAAATAACATGTGGTATCGAATAACTTTATATAAATGGTATCAAACATATCTTCTATAACTTTCTTTTTTATTGATAATTTCCCCCATTTAATCATGATAAAAACTGAATAAAAGGGAAGGAGTAAATGGAATTATTTATCTATCTCCAAAGAGAGACTAATCTGTGATTGGGGTGAGTTTGTCCCTAAATGCACCTGCCTACAGCGCTGCATACTCTTCTCTACTACCTGCTAATGAAACTGGCAACCGAAGGACTTGTATACATGCATATATTGCAAGTACAACCAATGGACATAAAACTCTGGGGAGGGAAGGTATGTGTGCGAGGGAGGGAGGGGGGCAAAAAAAAGTCAATAAAATATCAATATATTTAATTAATTAAATAAATAAATAAATAAAAAGAAACTGGTAACTGAAATCAGCACCCTCACACCCAGAGACAGAGAAGTGTTCCCCAAAACCCACCAGCCCAGTCCAGTTCTAACTTAGGAAATCCACTGGTCTAAAGCGTTCCCCTCAGGCTTTTACAAAAGGGTGGTAATCAAATATGAGTACTAGTGAATTCACTGCAACTATTTATACACCTATTGTCTTTTCCAAGGAATATCAATAGCAGTAACAGACACCAGATTTGACCAACTTATTTTCAGATATAAAACATAAGTTTGCTAAAGCAAACCACTAAAAACAGAAAAGCCTTTTTTTTATATATAGATGAGTGAAAGAAAATAAAGCCTAGATATTTTTATTCCTTCCATTTCTAAAGGTAAGTAGAGGGGTGAGAGAGATAAGAGTAAAACATTAGCTGGGTTTTAGTAGGTCTTCTAAGGATCAAAAAGGCTGGACTGCAAATGATATATTAGCCAGACTGAGCAGGACGTTCCCCTAAGGGAGACAGCTGACGTGATGACTGCTCTCTTCCCAGATAGCCAAGCTGCTGACATTTTACACCAGGCAAGTTCTGCAGCTGTTACCGAGGCGACAGACATTTAGTTCTCTGAAGATTCATGGGATGGATTCATGGAGGGGAGTACCTCAGAGGACACTGCTGATGAGGCCTACCAAATGGTTTATTTGGGGAGGAAAAGGTGAGCTCCATACAAATGTCACCAAAGAGAAAAGGAAAGTATTTAGGTAGTATTTAGGACAATTTACAGATCTAGTTTAGAAAGCTTTTGACCTTTAAGGAAAAAAAACAAGACAAAACAAAACAAAAAAAATCACCAAAACAATTTAAGTAATCCTTCCTTTGACTCACATTGATATTTACTATTGGGTCTAGTAATAATTAATGTCGTTTTTAAACATTCGTTTAAAATCTTGCTTGGCGTTGACTTGTATTGACATAACCTTCAAACACGTGGTATCTACAGAACGTGTGAAGTGCAATTAACAAGTTTTGCTTGAAAAAGTTTGTGTTTGGTTTGGTTTTTGTTGCAAAACTAGGGCTAAGATGATGGCGGATGAAGAGCATATTCGGCACTGCATGCTTTACGAGTTCCAATTAGGAAGAAAAGCAAGTGAGGCTGCAAAAAACATCTGTAGTGCTCTTGGTCAAGATGCAGTTAGCGCCAGAAAATGCCAGCGTTGGTTTGAGAAATTTCGCGAGGGAAATTTTTCGTTAGATGACTAGAGTGGTCGAGGCCGTGTGTCCAATTTTGATCAAGAAGCTCTTCAAGCTCTTTTGGTGCAAAATCCTCAAATTACCCAACAAGAGCTTGCGACAACTTTAAATTGTTCTCAAAAAACAATTTCCAATCAATTGCGTGCACTTGGCAAAGTCCAAAAGTTTGGAAAATGGGTTCCTCATGAGTTGACCCACAACAACCGTAATCAAAGAGTCACAATTTGCAGTTCGCTCCTCTCTCGTCAAAACCGTTTGCCGTATTTAGAGCAAATTGTTACCGGAGATGAAGAATGGGTGCTGTATGTTAATTGAAAAGGCGGCCTCAATGGTTGGACAAAAATGAGGCTCCACAGCCCACGCCAAAACCTGACTTGCATGTGAAAAAAGTGATGTTGTGTGTTTGGAGGAATTTTAAAGGAATTCATTATGAACTTTTACCATCTACCCAAACCATGACAAGTGCAGTGTATAGTGCCCAATTGGAAAGGTTAGCCCAAGCTTTAAGAGAAAAAGAACCCGCGCTGATTAATCGGAAGGGCGTAATTCTTCACCACGATAACGCACGACCGCATACTGCAAGAATCACTGCTGAAAAACTGCGCCAGTTGGAATGGGAAGTTCTCCCTCAACCTGCATATTCTCCTGATATTGCCCCTTCCCATTACCATTTGTTTCGTTCTTTGCAAAACTTTCTTCTTGGAAAAAAATTTAATAATGAAGAATGCCTCAAAAATGCATTGACCGAATTTTTTGCATCAAAATCACAAGAATTTTACAACAGAAGGATTAAAATGCTTCCTGAGCATTGGGCACAAGTAGTAGAAAACAACGGCAACTATATTGTTGATTAAATTTTGTTGTATTGTTTAAATAAATTCGATTTTAAAAAGAATTAGAAAACTGCCGGGACCGGTTTGGCTCAGTGGATAGAGCGTCGGCCTGTGGACTGAAAGGTCCCGGGTTCGATTCCAGGCAAGGGCATGTACCTTGGTTGCGGGCACATCCCCAGTAGGGGGTGTGCAAGAGGCAGCTGATTGATGATTCTCTCTCATCGATGTTTCTAACTCTCTATCCTTCTCTCTTCCTCTCTGTGAAAAATCAATAAAATATATTTTTTTTAAAAAGTATTAGAAAACGACATTAATTATTACTAGACCTAATACACTACTTCCCACTTCTTTCCTGAAAATATAGTTGCTAAGTGGAGTAGGATCCCCCAAACGAAAAAAAGCAGTAGAGAAGAAGCAAGATAAGATGCCAAGTACAGGAGTGTGTTTCTAGAATGTTTTAAGAATCAAACAAAATAGTACTGTAATGTGTTTATTACCTAATTAGTCAATGTGGTGACCATTGATCTTACACAGAATTAAAGTAAAAAGGTTTTGGAATCACAAGAGGCCAAGGCCAGGGAGATCTTAAAATTTCAGACAAGCCCTGGATGGTATGGCTCAGTTAGTTGGCATCATCCTGTTAACCAAATGGTTGACAGTTCGATTCTGGTTCAGGGCACATACCTAGGTTTTGAGCTCAATCTCTGGTAAGGGGTGTGCAGGAGGCAGCCAACTGATGTTTCACTCTCACATTGATGTTTCTCTCTCTCTCTCTCTCTCTCTCTCTCTCTCTCTCTCTCTCTCCTCCTCCTCTCTCTCCTCCCTCCCTCCTCTCCCTCCCCCCCAACCATCTCCCTTCTTCTCTAGAAATCAATAAAAAAATCTTTTTGAAAAAATTTCAGACAAGATTTATTTTTTATTATGAGTGATAGCTAGACATGAGGTAAGGGTGGCATATCAATACAGATGCAATGGAGATTTCCATTTAATGCTGTAAGGTAGTCTAGATAATTATAAATGGTAGAGGTAGTCCCAGCACTGAGGGCCACCATGCAGCGATACCCAACTCGTGCACTGCAAAGGGGATACAACAACTTGCTGGGAAAGGGAGCACACAAAAATTCAGTGGACACACTGACTGACAGGGAGCCTATGAATCACCAAGCCAGAACCACCTCCCAAGTTCCCCTAAATCATGACTGTTTACAACCCTGATGGCTTTTTCTTACCTTCGTATATCACTGACAGTAATTTCAGGGATAAACTTCTGAAGGTGCTTCACCGTGGCACTGAGAAAACAGGCTTTATACATCTCACTGACTCCATAGGAGAAATTCTGGGACACCAGTTTAATCAAGCCACTGGAAACAGAAAACAAAGCCTTTGAGAGAAAGGAATCCTTTATTACTATGAAACATCTTTACAACTATTAGACTTGGACAGGGGCATCACAGAAATCTAGGCAAAGTCAGAAAAACCACATATTAAAAAAAAATCAACCTTTGGCCACTAGAAGAAGGAAGCCTCATCAAAGGAAAGAAACCAAAACCAAAAGTAAACACCTTTCACACTTAGATGACCTGAGAATGCTGGTTTCAAACTAGAATTCTGTGGCGTCTGCCAACCAAAAGGCTTTCTGATACAAATGTTACATGCTTTCAAAACATGCTTTTATCTCAGGACATTAAAGAAGTAAGATAGATGTTTACCACTTTTTGTTTGTTGTTTTTATCAGCCAGCGGGAAGATATTCCAGTAATGATTCTCCCATGAGACTTTGTGTAATCTATGTATATATGTATTTTTAAGCACACATGCTAGAAAACCCCATCCCAAACCTGTTTCAGAATCTGTAGAAGGTGAAATTCAAGTACAGCTTAAAAAAGCTTTCTAGCAATTTTTGATGTGAAAACCTCTGGAGAGCAACACTGCTAAAATGAACCTTTCCCCCCAAAACACAAACAACACCTTACTGAGTTCTTACAATAAAGTAAAGATTCTGTGTTTTGGGTCAACACATTGTTAATTTTCCACAGATGGAAACAACTTTGGTTCTCCGAAGGTTCTCCAGTGGTTTTCAAAATGATGGTGACTGGCTTGAAATCACTTTATCAAAGTAAGCCATCTACTGATTTTGAAACTTTTCCCCCGCCCCCAAATGCAACTAGAAGGCTAGCAAAACGAGGTTTGGATTGTCACGTACGTATGTGACTGGGTCTTGGTCTTGTTATTTTTAACCAAGACTTCACCCTGGATCATCAGAATTTCCCTGAGGTACTTAAAGCGTTATTCTTTTTTTTTCTCTCTCTCTCTTTTATTTATTTATTTTTTTAAAATATATTTTGATTTTTTTTTGCCCCCTCCCTCCCTCCCACACATCCCCTCCCTCCCCAGAGTTTTGTGTCCATTGGTTGTACTTATATGCATGTATAAAAGTCCTTCGGTTGATCTATTATCTCCCCCAGATCTTCCTCCCCTCCCCACTGTAATTTGACAGTCTACTTGTTGATATACTGTCTCTATATCTATCTTTTGGTTCATCAGTTTATAATGTTCTTTATTATCCACAAATGAGTGAGGTCATGTGGTGTTTCTCTTTCATTGATTGGCTTATTTCACTCAGCATGATGTTCTCCAATTCCATCCAGGTTGCTGCAAATGATAAGAATTCCTTCTTTTTTATGGCAGCATAGTATTCCATTGTGTAGATGTACCATAGTTTTTTGATCCAGTCATCTGCTGATGGGCACCTAAGCTGTTTCCAAATTCTGACTATTGTAGATTGTGCTGCTATGAACATAGGGGTGCATATATCCTTTCTGATTGGTGTTTCTAGTTTCTTGGGATATATTCCTAGAAGTGGGATTACTGGGTCAAATGGGGGTAAAGCATTATTCTTATTCTTCAAAGCTCTTAATTTAAATCAATAAAAAATCAACATAATAATCACAAATGTGAGATTTTACCCAATAAATAGAATTTTAAGAAAGGCAAAATTTCACATGTTAAAAATATTAACACATACAATCACTTTTTAAAGTAGGTTAGTTACCTCTTGGTAATTACATCCGTAATATCTCTGGCACTGAAGTCAAAGGGTTTGTAGCCTTCTCGTTTAAAGGCAAGAACTGCATTAGGCCCTAGCCAAATGCTGCCATCCATCCTGGGTGTGAAGTGAACTCCTAGGAAAGGAAACCGGCTATCTGGGACCTATGGATTTAACACAGCAAAGAACTGTTAGCCCTGTTCCATACGGCATTTTAGCATGCATGCAAATATTCAATTGGCAATATAAATCACTTTCTTCCCATGCATTTAATTTGTATTATTTTGATCTGTACTGAGATATACTTTTTATTTACACTTTTCTGCCTAGGGATCCCACACAGAAAACACTGATGTTATTGACACTAATATACACTCCCATCTATTCTTCTTTCTAGGTAAGGATAAAAAGAAAAAGAAAAAAAGAACTGTCCTCCTTCAGGTTATTCCCCAGCCTACTCTCCCAACACATCTCCAACTCGGGGTGTATGTGGCTGGCAAGTAAAATCAGAGCTACCAGAAACACTAACACATTCATAGCAAAGGCTTCTGTAAAGTGGGAATGTACTGGGATAGAGCACATGCAATGGATGTTTTGGCAAGGTCAAAAACACTAAATAGGGGAATAAATACTGGCTCAACCTAGTATTTCCATGCAGAATGAACTCTTCATTTAAAGGGCTCTGTCTTCTCCAACATGAACTACAGAGTGGCCACGGCCCCTTTTTCTCACCTATGGGTAGAACTGAGAGAAAGGGCTGGGTATCTGGGCATGCAAAAAGGGCAAGTTCTCTTATGAGTGTTCCCTCCACCAGATAGGAGGGAGAATTGGGTTATTTCTTGCTAGCCCTTCCCATGATGCACTCATGCTTTCTGAAGACATGTACTTGTGGACAATTTAGTATAAGTTAATGACTATAATATCAGAATAAATGTTTGGGAATTTAACCATAAGAGAAAAAGAGAAAAAGTCCTTCAAAATATCTCTTAGTTCTGACCCAGATAAAAGTTTTTGTTTCATTCCCTTTCTGTCCCGTCATCTTGAGAAGGATGAGACTGAAAAAGCATCATACCTACCGGATAAATATTTCCTTTCACAAGGTAGCATTTTTCTGGCTTCAAGAGCAGGTAATCCCCCCGAAATGGTACAATTTGAGGATCAGGACTGCAGCCACTCAGCTCGGAAATACGGTCTGAGTAAAGTCCTGCACACGTCACCACGTACTGACACTGAACTTGCTCTCCCTGGTGTGTAAGAGAAGACGGTGATTTTTAGTGAGCAGAAAAACAGGTGATAGAAGAGACAATAAATAAGTATACAGAAAAGGACATTTTTCTTTTTATTCCTTTTAAAAGAGGAAATTAAATGCAAGTAACAGCAAAACAAATTCTTCAGCATTTAGGTGGCAGCTAGAAACTTAGGCTAGTGGCAAGCAAGAGGATGTCACCTTAAATTTTGTATTTAATGATTCAATGGTTGACATACTTAGTGAGAATACTTAACAAGATACACACAACACAAACACACACACACACACACACACACACACACACACACACACACACATTTTACTAAGACCATAGAACTTCTTAACTATTTGTTGCATGATGAAGCAAACTTCAGTTAGATGTCCCCCTCACCAGTTTGGCTGCCTCTGTATTTCAAACAGCTTCTCCTATCTTATCTATGAGTAATTATATTGATAATTATCAGGTTGCATCACACTATAACGGTAACCCACCACCAACCAATTTCTCCTTCCTGATCAATGTCTACTTTGCAAACGGGGGCTACTTTCAAAACCCCATTCATTCAATCCATATTTACTGAGAACACACACTACAGTCTAGGTTTGCTTTAACAACTAGGAGACAGCTAATCTTAGGCTGTGGTATTTCCCCATAAATTTTATTTATGATAATCACCCA
Source organism: Pipistrellus kuhlii (assembly GCF_014108245.1). Taxonomy (NCBI): domain Eukaryota; kingdom Metazoa; phylum Chordata; class Mammalia; order Chiroptera; family Vespertilionidae; genus Pipistrellus; species Pipistrellus kuhlii. The sequence continues at coordinate 29,840,545 of NW_023425404.1, read as the reverse complement.
CATATTTTTAGATGAACTCCGCTAGGGTTAGCCAATTTACTACCCTATTCCCTAAATAATTTCATTTAACCCCAATTCACCACCACACTCCAATTCCCATCTCTTAACTTCTCACACAGTAAAAACTAGCATCTCCTGGCTCGGGTAATTTGTCTTTAGATTTCCTCCCCAGATGACCTGTTTCTAAAGCCTCAGAGTTCTCATCTGTCTTAATATTCTCTTTCTTTTCAGCTCTTAGTGGTTCAGCCTTAGCCTAACTTTGTATGCATCCTATTTTTGCTCACCTACCGAGGTAAGCCTCTTTCCAAGAGTTATATGCAAGTCACACTTCTGGCAAAAATCAGATGAAACTTCTCTACAGTGAATTCAAATTAGCTAGGCAAAACCATGGTAGTTTTAAGACACTTTAAGTCAAGGGATTATGTTAACAACAACAACAAAACATGACTTCTACATTGGTTAATATCTTTCCTGTTCATCTGGAATGATATAGAAGTACAAGAAAATATTTCATGTGATATGAATCTACCAGTCCTTACTTGAAATGCCAGCAATTCTCTCATAGACATAAAACGTAGATAAGCCACATGACAAATGTAATGATAAGAGAATGTGTAGAATGGTACCAGCATTCTAAGAATTTAACGGTTCTCTTAAAAAAAAAAAAAAAAAACCCCTCAAGGAACAGTTCCAAAGGGAGATATGATTAAAAACTATCACAGGTCTCTGAAATCATTTTATGATATACAATAGATGAAACAATAATTACATTCACACTGATTTCACATCCAAAATGTAAATTAGGTAAACAATGAATGATACAGCATTTGTTAAAATATATATTTCTTTAAAAAATTAAACTATTCACCTCTATTGCTATTTCATAAGTGAAACAGACTTTTCTCCTATATGCAATCTATACATTTTAGTTTCTAAATTCTCCCTTCAAAAGTTCATTTTTTAAAAAATTCTTTTTCTTTTAATCTCATAAAAGCACAGATGTTCAACTTGGCAAATTGACACAAAATTTTAAATTATTATTTAACTATACTAAAGGAATATGTCAAAATGAAAGTCAACAATTTTAGCAATTGTGAGTGAAATATAACCCACTGGTATCCCCTGCTTATCAGCCATCATATGATGCCATACTCTAGTGAAAATAACCTGTAAGGAGGGGCAGAAACAGACTTTTAATAGTTCTTTGAATAGAGACGCTGGTTGCTCTGCCAGCAGATCTGACGGGACTCAAAGTGTCTGGGGCAGAGTCATGTTTTACGGAGACGTTGGAAGGCCCCTGAAGGTGAAATCCAAGCACAGAACTTTACAACTTTGGAGGAGTTATACCATCCTTTGCAGATAATTATCCTCCTTCTGACAAAGTGCTTCTGGCTCTAACTCAACATTTGACCACAGCCCACCAAGCTACCATGTGAACTACCCATTATTAAGAGGGTATTGTCTGACTCACCAAGCCACAAAACTGGGTGTGTGCAGTGGCACTCTGTTATCAAGAGGAAGTCGAGTATACAAGATCAGGGTTGGATAGGTCCTGCAGGCATAAATAAGTCGCAAAGGCAAGTGGCTCAAATACTCATGATTCCTACTCCTACTAAATTACCTCCTCCTGCCCTGGCCGGTGTGCTCAGTGGTTAGAACATCGGCCCATGCATTGAAGGGTTATGGGTCCGACTCCCAGTCAAGGGCATGTACCTGGGTTGCAGGTTAGATCCCTGGCTCTGGTCAGAGCATGTGTGCAGGAGGCAACCAATTGATGTGTCTCTCACATCTGTTTCTCTCTCTCCCCCTCTCTCTAAAAATCAATGGGAAAAAAATATCCTTGAGTGAGAATTAACAAAAAAATTACCTCCTTCCTCTCAACTTGCCTGTGTGCCCCCATACCAAATTCTCTACACTCAGCCAAAGAAGGAAAAACAGAGGCCTGGTTTACAAATGGTTCTGCACACCATCCTGGCACCACTAAAAAGTAAACAGTGGCAGCACCAGAGCCCCACCTGAGAGTGGCTCAAAGGCCTGCGGAAATGCTCCCAGCAGGTAGCACCTTGAACACTGTACTGGTTGTTTCTCTCTCTCAGGAGAGATGGCTAGAGGTGGGCATCTATACAGTTGCACGTGCAATGACTAACGGTTAGGCTGGCTGGTCAGGAAAAGGAGCTCTGGAGAAGAGGCATGTGTGAAGGGACCTCTCCAAAAAGGCTCGGAGGATAAAGGTGTTTAAGTTCCATATGGATGCTCACTGAAGAGTAACTGGGGCAGAGAAAGATTTTAATAATCATAGACAAGGTGACCTGCTCTGTGGACATTGGTTAGCCTCTTTCCCCAGCCACCTCTGTCCTTACCCAATGACTTCACAAACTAAATGATATGGCAGTAAGGATAGAGGCGATGTGTGGGGTCAGCAACATGGACTTACTAAGGCTGATGTGTCGATAGCCACTCAATCTGCTGTTGGGAGAATGCTCAATCTCCCAATTCAAATAAAGGGAAGGGGGGCAGCACTTAGTCCTCACTGATATAGATTTGTCTTCCCTGCCCACAGTGTTTCTGTTGAAACCACCATCTGTGAACTTAGTCAATTTTATGGTATTTTACCCAGAAGCATTACTTCTGATCAGTGAGCTTATTTTACAGTAAATGAAATATAATGATAAGCTCATGCTTGTGGAATTCACTGATGTTATCATTTCCCCCAGCATCCTGAAGCTGCTGGGTGACAAAGTGGAAAGGACTTTTGAAGATTCAGTAACAGCAGTAGCTGACTAGCAATGCCCTGCAGGGCTGGGGCAAGGTCTTCCGGCTGCACTATATGCCCTATATCAGTGACTACTATATGGTATGTTTCTCCCATAGTCAGGAACCACAGGTCAGAAAATCAAGAGATAGAAATGGGAGTAGCACCTTACAATAATCCACTAGTTTCTGCTTCTAATCCCAATTTCTGCTTCCTCGCCCCACAACTGTGGGCTCTAATGGCAGGGAGAAATGCTTCTATTAGAGAATAAGCAATGGTTCCATTACGCTAGAAGTTAATACTGTCACACCTGGCCACTTTGAGTTCCTCGTGACAGTGAATCAAAAGGCAGAGGAGATTACTATACTGAATGGGGTAATTTTTAAAAATATATATATTTTTTATTGATTTCAGAGAGGAAGGGAGATGGAGAGAAAGATAGAAACACATCACTGACAAGAGAGAATTATTGTTCAGCTTGCCTCCTGAATGCCCCCTACTGGGATTCGAGCTCACAACCCAGGCAAGTGCCCTGACCAGAAATCACACCACCTGGGACTGAATGGGGTAACTGAAAGAGAGTTGCTACCACACTGAGAGCTTGGGAATGATACAGAGGAGAATGTGTGGGCTATAGATCTCCTGGGCTATCTCATGGTAACCCCACTCATTGCTATAAAAGTTGATGAAAACCACTATAACATAAAACAGGCAGGGCTGCTAATGGCAGAGACACTTCAGGATTAAAAGTTTGAGTTTTCCTGCCAAACTAGGAACCATGACCAGCTGAGAGGCTTGCCAAGGGCCAAGAGACTATGGAATAGATAGTGGAAGAAGGAAATTATAAATATGACCACATGATTAGTGACATAAATGAGGAATATAGTTATGAGAAATGTAGTAGTTATTTCTTTCTTACTGTGAAGTATATAATTAACCAATTCTTTCTTCTTCCTCGTTGTTATAAAATGTCCCCCTTTCCCCCAAATTCATATGTTGAAGCCTCAACTCCCCATTTGACTATGCTTAGAGAGAGAGCCTTAGGAAGATCATTAAGGTTAAATGAGGTCATAGGAGTGAAGCCCTAATCTGACAGGACTGGTGTTCTTATAAGAGAAAGACACACAAAAAATAGTGTGTGCTCACATTTTCATATTCTCTCTCTCCCTCTTTCTGTCACTATAGCAGCACTGTCACTATATCAGCATGCCCAGAGGAGACCAAGTGAGGTCACAGTGAGAAGGCAGCCATCTATAAGCTGAGAAAGGTCTTACTAGAAACCAGTCCTGATGGCACCTTGATCTTAGACTGTGAGCCTCCAGAACTGTGACAAAATAAATTTCTGTTATTTAAGCTTGTGGTATTCTGTTATGGTAATAAGCATGTCTTCATTTGTATAAAAGATAGTTGAGCCTTGTAGGTAGAAGCATGATTTTATTACTGTCTGTATCTGGAAAGTAATGTGGTTATAAGGGGTGTGAATGGATGGCAAATTGAAAAGGGATGGACTGTGGGCGGTTATACTGTGTCAATTTGGTTCAACTTGACACAATCCCCTCCCTATATGGTTCCATCTGAAAGTTGACCAACACATGAATTAAATGTGATTTGACAGATAGAAGTAAAGCAGCAAGCCACTATTCATTGAAGGTCACTCTAGGCCAAGGTAGTGATAAACAATCACTACCAAGTGAATTATCGCTCCACACCCAGCTCTGCTTCCCACATACTGATCCTGCTGACTAAGTGTTGTAGACAAGAGCTCCCCCAGATCTCCTCCTGAGCTGCTCATTTTCGGTTCTACTTCAGCAGGTGGATACACTTTGGCTTCTCAAACTGGCTGGATACGCCTCTAATCTACCAATTCCCCTTCTGAACCTTGGCTTCCCAGCTGGTTTCACAATGTGTCAGATCTAATTCCTACCATAAATCCGACTACGCTCATTATGGACTCTGCTTTCCTGACTGAACTCTGATCATTCAGAAACAACACAGTGAATGCAATACTTCTATCCATCAAATAGTTCTTGTTTTAGATTATGGGAAGAGGAAGGAAGGCAGTCTATCTCCCTCTGTACAATCTACACCCTGCTCCAAGTCTTCTCATTAGTAGAGTATTGGTAAGATAAATAAGCAGGTAGAACAATAAAATATCAATCAGTTTTGCCTTAAAATTAAATACTCCAAGTACTTAAAATCATATTCTTTGCTGCCACTGTCACTATATGAATACATTTCAAGATGAAACCCTTCTTAGAATGAAAACTGTTATATTATTCTCAAAGAATTTCTTTCAGAATAACCTTACATTACACAAATTTTATTCAATGACAAAATACAGCACGGTGGTTAATTCAACTTTTTAAGAAAGAAGAGGGCCGAGACGGGTTTGGCTCAATGGATAGAGCGTCGGCTTGGGGACTGAAGGGACCCGGGTTCAATTCCGGCCAAGGGCATGTACCTTGGTTGCGGGCATGTCCCCAGTAGGAGGTGTGCAAGAGGCAGCTGATCGATGACTCTCTCTCATCGATGTTTCTAGCTCTCTATCTCTCTCCCTTCCTCTCTGTACAAAATCAATAAAATATACTTAAAAATAAAAATAAAAAGAATAGAATATTATTTAAAAAAAAAAGAAAGAAAGAAAGAAAGAAAGAAAGAAAGAAAGAAAGAAAGAAAGAAAGAAAGAAAGAAAGAAAGAAAGAGGGTCCTGGACAGTGTAGCACAGTTGCTTGAACATCATCTCATACACCAGAAGGTAGCAGGTTCAATTCCCAGTCAATTCATATACCTGGATTTGGGTTCAATCCCTGGTCCCAGTGAGTGTCGGAGACAACCAATCGATATCTTTCTCTCTCTCTTACTCTCTTTAAAATCAATAAAATAAAATATTTTTTTTTTAAAGGAGAAGGAATGAAAGTAGATAAAATAGGGGAAAGTAGTTTTGCTTAAGAATCTTTACCTTTGTATTCCTTATAACAATTGGATATTTCATCCCTAAAAAAAAGGAAAAAGGAATTGGTGAAAGATTTATTTTTAGTAAAAGAAGGCCTACAGGTTTTGAAACATAATAGTAACAAATTTAAATAAGTTTCTTGTCACAACCATGATTACTCTCCACATTTCATCCTGAAGCTTTTACCAAGTAATAAGATTAAACTAATTCATATTTGACAATATATAAAACTCTGGCATGGCCCTAACCAGTTTAGTTCAGTGGATAGAGCGAGGGTCCCAGGTTTGATTCCAGTCAAGGGCATATACTGTGGTTGTGGACACATCCCCAGTATGGGGTGTGCAAGAGGCAGCTGATCAATGTTTCTCTCTCACTGATATTTCTAACTCTCTATCCCTCTTCCTTCAACTCTGTAAAAATCAATAAAATATATTTTTAAAAAACTCTGGCATGTTTAGATTATTTTATATGAATTCATTTCATCTCTGCTTATCAACCTCCCTCCACTTCATGACTAGCATAGGCAGTCCCAGCTTTTTTTCTCTGGCCTACAAATCTAACCAACATGCTATAAAATGCATCATCATAAATCAGTATGTATTTCCCACTGGACTAATGTTATGACACTTGTTGTCCAAATGTTGGTTACTGGATCTCTTAGATTCTAGGTTGTAAAAAGAAGCAAAAGTTTTTAAAGCACAAAAAATTTTCTAATAATAAAGTATTTATAAAATTAGTTTATATCAGATACAAGGGATTTCGAAGTCTTATAACACATAAGTGCAACAGTTAAAGAATATGATCTACTTTTATCTTGAATACATTTGATTATGCTCCCTACCTATAACAATCTTAATTATTTAAGAATTTTGCTCATCATCTTAGAATTTAGTAGGACACTGGGAGGATGATTCATATGGCCCATATCTCCAAAAAGAAAAACCTGTCAAGGAAGAATAAACCCAGCACTACATTTCCCCTCAAATTTCCCCAAAGCAAATTCAAAATTTACAAACCGATTCATTTAGGTGGTTTTTTTTTAATCCCCAAAGCAGGTAGTTCGGAATGGCTAAGACATGTCTTATCCACAGACAATCTGCTTCAGTAAGACTGGGTGATGCTAAAGTCTCCAATTTTAACAAACATCCCCAGGGATTCTGACTCTAACCTACAAGCTAAGGAAGGATTTGAAGGCTAATCTACAATAATAAAAGTGTAATATACTAATTAGACTAGACAGCCGAATGACTTTCTGACGAAGCTGGGGCTGGGGCAGAGGCAGGCCGCCACAGCTGCAAGAGCTAAAGCCCTCGCACGAATTTCATGCATTTAGTCTATACACAAAATCCTAAGCAACTGGTACAGCCAAATGACCAGAACAACTGGTTGACTAGTCGCTATGATGCACACTGACCACCGAAGGCAGATGCTCAATGCAGGAGCTGCCCCCTTGTGTCAATGCGCTCCCACAGCCAACCTCCTGCGGCTGGTCAACCTCCCACAGCCCCTACCGCCCCTACCCCTGGCCCTGATCAGTCCAATTGCCTGCCAGCCAGGCCGAAGGACCCCACCTGTGCACGAATTTGTGCACCAGAACTCCAGTTCTTTACAAACAGCCTTGGCAACTCAGGTTGTAACATCAGTCAGAAGTGTCCGATCAATGCCTAGTTCTATCAACATGAGACTCAATGAAGCCCCAGTTTTCCCACATCCAATATCACCTTCTGTACCTGCCTCCAGCTCCATGCCCTAACTCTAGCCCAGCTCCTGATGGACCTCCCCAAGTACTATCTCAGCCAAAAGCAGTCCCACATTTGTTTAGAAGTCAATACAAGTATTCAAAGAAAAGACAAGGACGGCTTACCATCTTCACTTCTTGAAGGACTTTCTCTAGCCATTTCAATATCTTTTACTTCAAAATTGGTCAAGACAGAGCCACCTGCATCTTGGAAATCCTGGGCAAATGACAAAGCCACCTGACGATAGTCCACAATGCCAGTATATGGGCAATCAATAGCCATTAGACCCTGGGATAGAATTATGAAAAAGTGAAGGCAATACAATTAAAAATCATCAAGAACAGTTTGTTGAATAAATTTTATTTTGTGCTGAAATTTTTTACTGGTTATTTTGATGGGTAACACACATTAGCTTTCTTAAGGGGGAAAAAACAAAACCCTGATAACTTGTAAGAAAAATAAAATAAAAGCTTGCTTCATAGTGCCTGAATTTGAACTTGAGTATACAGGGTGGGGCAAAAGTAGGTTTATAGTTGCTCATATGAAAATGATACGATAATTAAAAATATATACAGAACGAACTGTGTTTCATGTACTCACAGCTGTAAACCTACTTTTGCCTCACCCTGTATGTATATACTAGAGGCCCAGTGCACAAAATTCATGCACGGGTGTCCCTCAGCCAAGCCTGCACCCTTTCACAATCTAGGATCCCTCAGGGGATGTCCAACTGTTGGTTTAGGCTCCATCTCTGCAGGCCAGTCAGACATCCCCCGAGGGATATAGCAGTGTCCCAAGTGACAGGCAGCTAGGAAGAAGCCAGAACTGGGGCCTGCTGCCACGCCACTTATACTCATCCTGGCCTGCTGTGCCCACTGCTGCCACTCAGTAGTACTGCCACGGAGTTGGGAGAGGCTCCCGCCACCACAGCTATGCTCACCAGCTGTGCGCCCGGCTTCTGGCTGAGTGGCACGCCAAGGTTGCACTGACCATCAGGGGGCAGCTCCTGCATTGAGCATCTGCTCCCTGGTGGTCAGTGCACATCACAGCAACTGGTCAATCAGTCATTCTGGTCATTCTGTCACGATGGTCACTTAGGCTTTTATATATATACTAGAGGCCTGGTGCACGAAATTCAGGATACCCCTCCCCCGCAGCCTGCACCCTCTCCAATCTGGGACATCCCTCTCACAATCCAGAACTGCTGGCTCCCAACTGCTCACCTGCCTGCCTTCCTGATTGCCCCTAACTGCTTCTGTCTGCCAGCCTGATCACCCCCTAACCACTCCCCTTCCAGCCTCATTGATGCCTAACTGCTCCCTTGCCAGCCTGTTTGCCTCTAACTTCCCTCCCCTGTAGGCCTGGGTCCCCCGCAACTGCCCTTCCCTGAAGGCTCAGTTGCCCCCAAATTTCCTCCTTTGCCAGCCTGATCCCTCCCAACTGCCATCCCCTGCTGGCCATCTTGTGGTGGCCATCTTGTGTCCACATAGGGGCAGCCATCTTTGACCACATGGGAGCAGCCATCTTGTGTGTTGGAGTGATGGTCAGTTTGCATATTACTCCTTTATTACATAGGATACACACACACACACACACACACACACACACACACACTATGTCCTGATATAAGAAGTAATGCTAACTAAATAAGAACATTTCTATAATCAGAAAATAATTCTCCTTAAAGGAGTTCATTTTGCTAGGCTCTTCCAACTGCTACAATGAGTTTTTCTGTTTTATTCATCCCTCACCCTAATTCATATCTGAGTTGAATTCTGTATCGCTAAACGATTGTTTTTTTTAATTTAATTTTTTCCATCATCATTTATCCCCTCTAGGCTCTCTCCCACCTCCTCTCCCCACTGTTGTCCATATCTATGAGTTCTCTTTTTTTCCCTCAACCCCTCTCCCACCCTGCCCCCTTACACACACCAGAGCTGGCTGCTGGCTCTCTATGAGTCTGTCTCTATTTTGCTTGGTAGTCAGTTCAGTTTGTTCATTAAATTCCACATATGAGTAAAGTCATATGGTACTTGTCTTTCAATTACTGGCTTATTTCACTTATCATAATGTTCTCCAATTAAAGTTTTAAATAAACTCCACTGAGATTTTCTCAGTAGTGGATCATATGTCATACACACTCAGTGAGAACTTGGTATTGTTCATATGTTTGCAGAGCATTGATTTGATTTGCTGCAGACTCTATTTTCAAGACTGCAAATACTGAATGAAGATCACATATGGTTAATTCAAACTTTATCTTCAGGTAATATGAGAAATTAACAGCCTGGGTTGTTCTTCTGGTGGTGGTGGTGGTGGTGGTGGTGGTGGTGTGTGTATGTATGTTTTGCCAAGATATGTTCAAACTCTATAGATAAATTATTTACAAGCATTACTTATTCAATGTTTTGGAATAAATGTATCCTTTTCTAATTCTGAAGAAAAGGATAAAAGTAGAATTTCACACACTAAGTATGGACTACACTTTGAGGAATCCTTAGTAACAGCACCATTTTATCTTGCCTTAATGTGTATGAGAATATTAGTTTTCTCTATCAATCTTCCCAAAGAGGATTGCCTGGTTCCCAGGATAACTAAGACCCAGAAGCTGAGTATGACAGGTAAATGCTGCTGTCTTCTTGTTTGGCCAGCACAGCATTTCACTGTTGTGGTTTTATAATATTTGATATTATCCTTTCTAATAAAGAGGGAATATGCTAATTGAGCCTCACACTGCCACAAATATGGTGGCACCATAGCCAATGAGGAGGAAATATGCGAATTGACTGCCCTGCCCTCAAAGATGGCAGTGCCCACAGCTACAAGATGGCGGCGCCCAGTCCCCTTAGCCCCACCAGGTGGCAGGAGCTTGGCAAGGCCGGGCCCACCCACAGGCAGGCGCAGCTGCTCCATGTGCCTATCTCTGGAATTTCCCAGTCTCCTCAGCCCCCCAGCCGCCCAGGGCTGGCCCAAGGTGCAGGCAAGCCTCAGATGGCAGCTGCCCAGCCACCCAGGACTGCCTGAGGCTCAGGTAACCAAGGCTGCAGTGCCGGCAGTGGCAGCAGCAAAGGTGTGATGGGGCGTCACCTTCCCCTAATTGCCGGGTTGCCTCCCATCCCTAAGGGCTCTCAGACGATGAGAGGGGACAGGCTTGGCTGAGGGATCCCCCTCCAGTGCATGAATTTTAGTTTAAAATATTTTGTTATTGTATTCAGTGCCCCACCCCAATACATTTACCTGCTTATCTGCTGAGAACAAATTCCAGCATGTAATAATTTCAAGAGTTTTGCCAAAAGGTTGGTGAACCTTGGAGAGCTCAACAGGGTTGAGTGAAATGTAGTTTACCTGTTGGAAACGGCTAAAGGGCACTTCCCCCAAACCTGAATAGGATTGTTACTGCCAGACAGCTCAGAGCATTTTACTGCCTCCTGTTGGCCAAACACCTGAACAGCTGTAGGCTATTCCCCAAACTGATAATGCTTCAGTACAAATCCTTTGATATTGTACCCTTTGAAGTATATATTTCCACCTTGCCTTAGGATAAATCCAAGTCTTTGGTCAAGGGAGAGTCTTCAGTTCCTTTTAGCTTCTTCTGACCCCAATGCCTTTTAAAAATACATTTTGTCTTTGGACTCCTTTTCAATCATCTACGTGCAGCCCCTTTCTCCAGAATGCTGAACCCTTTGTAAGGCTGGGAAAAGAACCCCAGCACTTATCCTTCAAAGCTTTTGACTTTGCCACCTACCCCTGACCAATGTTGCCATGTGCCCAGATCATACTAAAGGCTCACAAAACACCCAATAGTCTCTTTTCACGAACTGAAAGCAACATTTGAAAAACTTCACCATTTTCCTGATGTCTGCTTCCAGAATATGAGAGCATTTGCCCAAGTACAGGAAATCATCCCTTTTGTTTTGATAGAGTAGATACACTCAGATTTTATATTTGACTTTATATGGCCTGACAATCCCTAAATTCATCAGTCAATAGCTATAATTCAATTTCAACCTATAAATAATATTTTGGATACAATAATCTTAAAATCTAAATTAGGATAATACCAAGAGTTTAGTCACAAAAACTTCCTTACCTAGCATAAAACTCTGTGACAAGTATAACAGTGGGATAAAAGTGTGCTGTAAAAATGCTCCATATCAAAAGATTTTTGGAATTCCAAATATCTTCATTCATCTTATATTCCTATTACCTAGTACAATGCCTGACACACAGAAGGCACTCAAACATTTACTCAATGGATGAACTTTTGAAGGTTGCTATCTTTAAACATACCAGATAGTTACCCTTTCTAGACATTCTCTAAAAGATCTCCTTTCTTTTCTTTCCCTTTCTATTGTAGTTTTGGCCTTGGCCTTGCCCCTCCTCATGAGATGCTGGTGGGCCCTACCTATATGTGTACGTTGGGGGAAGGTGGAGTGAGTCACGGCTGCCAACCAATCCAGTGCCCTGGCCCAGGATGGGGGTTGGACAGGCTAGCAGTCTGCCAGGAGCTGGGCATGCACTGTCCAGGTTAGCAAGTCAGAACTTGAAATCTTAGGCCACCGCAGGCCAGATGGCTAGAAAAGAACCAGGCAAGCAAAACAGGGAACACTAGGAGGTAGAAGTCAGGAGGAACAGATGACCATGTGGTTGACCAACTAAAGAAAAGGCAGATGGATCTGCACAGCTAAGGTCAGACGCAGCAGTCAGGATCTGCCCAGATGAGAGCTGTTAAGAGCTATCCTCCAAAGTCAAAGTTCATAGAGCCAGTTTAAAATTTTCCAAAATGCCCCCACTAAGAGTACTTAAATCTTTTGCTGAAAGGAATCTGCTCTAAGAAGCCCTTTAGAGCTGCCCTAATATACTTTTCCTTTTGGAGGTCCTAGAAGAAACAGAAGTAACCTTGTATTATGCAAATTTTGCCCATCATTGCTGGCAGCAGTGGTGGGGTTGGGAGAGAAAGGAGGAATTTACTCATGACACCTTTATGAAATAACCAGACTATATTTTCTACTATACTACTACTGCTATATTGCCACCCTAAATAGGCATTGGAAATTACAATGTGGCATTATATAAAGCAGATCACTTCTGCAGAGGCCTCAGAGAAAAGCAGAGCATACCTCTTTCACACGTCACACTATTTAGTCATCTTTCAAGTGCCGGTTTGCCTAAACTCTCTGACTAAACTAAAAGCTTCTGATAAGCATTGTCTGGCAATGAGTTAGAAGCCAGACTCTTTAACACAGGTACCTGGAGTCCAGTTCTTTTTCTTTTTAGTGCTTTTGTTGATTTCAGAGAGAGGAAGGGAGAAGGAGAGAAGACAGAAACATTGATGAGTGAGAACCATTGTTTGGCTGCCTCCTCCATGGCCCCCACTGGGGATAGAGCCTGCAACAAAGGCATGTGCTCTAACCAGGAACCAAACTGTGACATCCCCAACCACTGAGCCACACCAGCAGGCTGGAGTCCAGCTCCTGCACATTGTCCATAAAAGGGTAGGGGAGAAGGAACAGGAGATACAGCCATTCACTGGAACAGCCAGTGGAACTAGGGGGTTGAAGTGACAGTGTCTTAAAGGCTATCAAAGAAAACTGTTATGCAGAGAATTATTATTCATGTCTCTCTCATGAATAAAAGAAAGGTTTTTCCCCTATAGCTTGTTTTGAAGCAAGATACCCTACAACCTACCCTTCACACTCATGCCACCCTTATCTTCCTGAAATACAGCCACTCTCCTCAAAAATTTTCAGTGGCTTCTGTACCTACTATATCAACTTCAAAGTTATCAGCATGAATATCAGGCCCTTTAGGTGGGCCTAATCCTGCCTTTCTAGTCTTACTTTTTGTATTTTCCTACACACCCTGTGATCCAACCACACCTCATCACTCAGTGCTTTCCAAACATGTCATATGGTTTCAGACCTTCTCTTGCATTTGCTTATGTCCTTCAGACCTGGTATTTTTTCATTGGTGTGAGTGAGAAGAGGGGTCCTATGGGAAGTAACCTCACAGGGTGATCTGATCATAAATCCCTAACTCAACCAGTCATGGTAGGTACTCATGTCCCAGGCATATAACCTCTTTAGTACAAAATTTATCTTTGCAACCTGGCTGGTGTGGCTCAGTTGGTCTGAGCATTGTCTCATGCAAAAAAAAGGTCGCTGGTTTGAATCTTGGTCAGGGCACATACCCAAGTTGTGGGTGTGATCCCAGGTCAGGGTGTGTATAAGGCAACTGATCCATTTTTCTCTCTCTCCCTCTCCCTTCCTCTTTCTCAAATCAATAAAAAAAAAAAAAAACACTATTTTTAAAGAGATTTATATTTGCCTTAAGCAAGCCTAGTCCATTGTGTGTGTGCAATTAGGTTAACACACCATAGAAATAAACTGTAACCACCCTCAAGAGAGCACATAATCTTGTTAACTATTCTAATCCCTGCCTTGCTTTCTCTCACCATCCCATAAACTTCCCTCTTTAATTTCAAATGCATAAAAGAAGCTGCAAAACTTATTCTCCAGAGCACCTGAGATCTTGCTCCCTGGCAAATGTCATCAGTTTGGCGCAAATAAGCTTACAAAAATTCTCTACAGCAAGCATGTCAAACTGGTGGCCCATTTATGTAAATGAGGCTTGCAGCCCGCTGGCCGCAAGTTTGACATGCTTGCTCTACAGGTTTGGATGTTTCTTATAATGACTTAGGGAAAGAAGAAATCAAGTGTCCAGAGTTTGTGGCAAAGCCCTCTTGTGTTTGTTACCCCACTGCTTTCGTGACAGGATTATTTGTTTCTATATAATTCCTTCCTCCTATAAATTCACTTTCAGCCTCTATGTGCACAAATCCGAGCCCTAAATGCAAATGTCCCTGTGAGTATGTGTGTGGAGTTAGTGAATCACTTACCCTACAATATGGCTCCTTCTTTTTTATATCCTCCTGCTGGATCAGCTTCAGGCCCTGGACACCATTCTGCAGGCCTCTCTCATACAGGGCCTGAAGTCTGGGAATTTCTTCTTGTTCTACAGCTACTATAAGCTTAAAAAAAATGATAATGTAAATAGAGTTAAACAAATCATCAGCTATGAAAGATAAAGTGACTAGAAAAATCATAAATTGTTACATGACAAATTGGATTGATCTTTTAAAATTGCTTTTTCTTCATGTCTCTACTTCAACATTCCTTCATGACATCATTTTCCTCCTCCACTGGAAAAAGTTCTCTTTAGAAAATTGCATGAGCCCAGCCAGCGTGGCTCAGTGGTTCAGTGTCAATCTATTGATATAAACCAGGAGGTCACAGTTCGATTCCTGGTCAGGGCACATACCCGAGTTGCAGGCTCAATCCCCAGTGGGGGGCATGCAAGAGGCAACGGATCAATGATTCTTTCTCATTATTGATGTTTCTATTTCTCTTTCCTACTTCCTCACCCTCTGAAATCAGTAAAAATATATTTTTTAAAAAAAGTGCATGAAGAATTTTCCTCAAAGTTGAGATGTAATCTCAATTTCCACATCTTGGCCATAATCAATTGTTATCACCTTCACTCCCTCAGTCCCAGAAGGGAGAGAAGCACTCAATTACTTAATCTTTACATTAAAAAACAAACAAAATTTTAAAAATCAGCAACAACAAAACAGAATGGCCTTCTTTTTTCTATAAGAGAATGTAAAATACCAGTTCATCAAGAAAACATTTGGTGCCAAGACCGGTTTGGCTCAATGGATAGAGCATCGGCTTGGGGACTGAAGGGTCCCGGGTTCTATTCTGGTCAAGGGCATGTACCTTGGTTGCGGGCATATCCCCAGTAGGGGGTGTGCAAGAGGCAGCTGATCAATGACTCTCTCTCATCGATGTTTCTAGCTCTCTATCTCTCTCCCTTCTTCTCTGTATAAAATCAATAAAATATATTAAAAAAAAAAAAAAAGAAAACATTTGGTATTCAGTATAATGGGATATCATAAACATAAAACTATCCATTTTATTTCCTATAATAAAGTATATTACAAAGTATTTACTAATGCATCCCATTGCAAAGAAAAAAATAGGTAAATTTATCAACTTTACTCAAGACTCTTTTTCTATTTATTTTTGGGCAAAGTTTCTTCTTAAAATAGTTTCTTCCTTAACAGCTCACAGCAAGGAAGGCACAGATGTATATTCCCAGGTAAATAAGAATTTACAAATTATTATTTCATAGCAATGAGTCAACATTTAATAGAGATAATATTCTTAATCAAGGTGTAAAGGTTATTTAAATCAACAAATAACTAACCTTAAGAACAAAAGTGGAGTCAAAGGACTCTATCCAGAAAATGAAAAGACAAAGCACTGAATGGGAGAAAATATTTGCAAATCATATAGGTGATAAGGGACTAGTATCCAGAGTACTATATAAAGAACTCTTATATCTCAACCATAAAAACTATAAACACAGTTTTACATATTTTTTAACTTCATACTATTGTATGTCGGGACCATTTCCCCATATAATTTTTTTAAATCTTCATAGCATTTTTAATGGTAACAATGAACTTTTATTTTTAAAAATTACATGAAAAAGACTTACAAGGGAATATTACGAATAATTTATGCCAACAAATTAGATAATCTACATTAAGTGGACAAATTCATAGGAAGACACAAGCTTCTGAAACTGATTCAAGAAGAAAATCTGAATAGACCTATAACATGCAAAGAGATTGAATTAATAACTTAAAAACTTCCCACAAAGATCAGGCCCAGGAACTATACTCATGAGTGCTACCACATGTTTTAAAGATTTAATACCAATTCTTCACAAACTCTTCCAACAAAACAAAAAGGAACACTTCCTAACTAATTCAGTGAGGCCAGTATTAGCCAGATACCCAAGCCAGACAAAGATTAAAAAAACAAACAAAACAAAACAAAAACCAAGACTGCAGACAAACATCTCTTGTGAATATTGATATGAGTCCTGACTAGTAAACTGATGCAGCAACATACAGAAAGGATTATATACCCTGACCAAGTGAAATTTACTGCAGGAATGAAAGATCAACTTAACATCCAAAAGTCAATTAATGTAATATATTAATAGAATAAAAGACAAAAACTACATGATTGCTTCAACAGAAGCAGAAAAAGCATTTGAGAAAATCCAACACCCTTTTATGATTAAAACAACAACACAACTCTCAATGAACTAGAAATAGAAAGGAAGTTCCTCAATCTGATAAAGGGCATCTACAAAAAACCCACAACTAGCATCATACTTAATAGTGAAAAGTTAAATGCTTTCTTCTTAAGATCAGGAAATCACAAGGTTGTCCACTTTCATTGCTTTCACTTTTCAACATTGCATTAGAGATTTTACACAAGGAAATTAGGCAAGAAAAAGTATAAAAAGTATCCAAATTGAAAAAGAAGTTAAACTATTTTATTTTCAGATGGTATGATCCTACATATAGAAAATTCTAAGGAATCCACATACCAAAAGAACAAATACCTATTAAACTAATACCAAGGAATAAATTTAACAAAAGAAATGCAAGACCTGCACAATGAAAAATATGTAACTGTTGAAAGAAATATCTAGTTAATGAAAAGACATCTCATGTTCATAAGATTTAATATTGTTAAGATGGCAATACTCTCCAAATTGATCTATAGATTCAATATAATATCTATCAAAATCCCAGCTGCCTTTTTAGAATTACGGACAAACTGACTCTGAAATTCATATGAAAATGCAAGGCACCCATAAACAGCCAAACAATATGTTTTTTAAAAATGTGTTGCTTTTTTAGTTTTAAAATTTATTTCAGAGAGGAAGAGAGAGAGAAACATTGATGAGAGAGAACATCGATCGGCTGCCTCCAGCATGTCCCATACTGAAGATCAAGCTTGCAACCCTGGGCAGTGCCTTGACCAGGAGACGAACCAGTGAACTCCTTGTGCATAGGACAGATGCTCAACCAACTCTGAGCAACAGTTAGCCAAAACAATCTTGAAAAAAGAAGAACAAAGTTGAAGGACTCACACTCCCTGATTACAAAATAAAGAGTTAGGGTAATCAAAATAGTGTGATAGGATATAAAGATAGGCATATATCAATGGAATAGAATTGAGAATCCTAAACATACCCTCTGACATTTATGCATAAGTGAGTTGTGATACAGACAAAAAGCAATGTAGAAAAAATAGTCTTTTCAACAAATGGTGGTAAACAACTGGATCGACACATACAAGACAATAAAGCTGGACCCCTTCCTCACACAGTATACCACAATTAATTAAAAAGTGGCCCTGGTCAGTATGGTTCAGTTGGTTGGACATCATTCAGTGTACAAGAGATTGCTGATTCCTGGTCAGAGCACATGCCTGTGTAGTGGGCTCGATCCCCAGCAGGGGGTGTGCAGAAGGCAACCATCAGATGCTCTGCTATCACATCAATGCTCCTCTTTCCCCCTTCCTCTTTCTAGAGCTAGGGTGTCGAACTCAATCAGAGAAGGGGCCAAAATCTAAAATCCAGCCTAAATCGCGGGCCGAATGGTTTACTGAACAGTCATAAACTGTCATTGTGATGGAAACGCAGCGGAGTGTAGTGATGACAGCGCGGTGCGGGCCACATTGCAAGGCCTGGCGGGACGGATTTGGCCCGCGGGCCTTGTGTTTGACACATGTGTTCTAGAGTGAGGCAGGAATCTTCTGTTGGCAGGGTCTGTGGAAAGGGCGGCCAGCTGGCTGTGAAGGTGTTAATAAGTCCTTGAAGCAACCCAAGAAGCAGGCCAAGAAAATGGGTGAAGATGGTAAGGTATTCAAGCAGAAACAGAAAGAGGGGCAGAAGAAACTCAAGGAGCTAAAAGTGAAGGCTATGGGAAAGAAATACCATACCCGGGGAGATCCCACATTTGGAATTAAGAATTCTGGCAAAAAAAATAAGCTGTTCCTTGTACCTGGGTCAATGGTGATCCTTAATTCCATTTCTGTTTCAACATCTGGATTCTCTGCCATAACATGTGTTACCACTTATAGCTAGAATGAAATGTTGCACTGAAGCCTACATTTAATAATAAACTTTTGTTAAAAAAAAAAAATCGTTCTGTAGTTCCTCTTCTCTTTAGTTCTCAGCCATTCCTACCTCAGCTGGGAAGTCAGAGCAAACCCAGCCTAAAATTCTGCCGAAGTATACTCTACGGTATTTGTTCTATCCCAAATTCTTTAGCACCTGGAATTAAACCAATTCATCTGGGGGAAAAGGAAAGTGATGATAGACCCAAAGGTGAGAGCTAAGGTTATAACAAAACTCTTCAAAGAAAACATGGGAGTAATGTCCAGCCAGTGTGGCTCAGAGGTTGAGTGTCAACTCAGGAACCAAGAGGTCATCAGTTCGATTCCCAGTCAAGGCAATGCCCAGGTTGCGGGCTTGATCCCCAGTAGGGGTGTGTGGGCAGCAGCCGATCAATGTTCCTATCTCATAGATGTTTCTATCTCTCTGTCCCTCTCCCGTCTCTCTCTAAAGTCAATAAAAACATATTTTTAAAAAAACATAGGAGTAATTTTTCATGACCTAAGAATAGGTGACAATTTCTTGGGTATGACACTAAACATACAAACAACAAAAGAAAAAGATAACCTGGACTTCATAAAAATTAAAACTTATGTACTTCAAAGGATACCTTCAAGAAAGTAAAAATCTACAGAATGGGAGAAAAACTTTAGTAATATTTTTTAAATTACTGTTACCATTACTATTATTTTATATTAAAAATAAAAATATCTTAATGTTTTAGCAGTATTTTAGTAAATATCTTGTGGCTAATAAGGGACTGTATCCAGAATATATGAAGGACACTTACAACTCAACAATGAGAAGACAACCCAATTTAAAAAGCAAGCAAAAGATTTTTAAAAATATATTTTTTTTATTGATTTCAGAGAGGAAGGGAGTGAGAGAGGGATAGAAACATCAATGATGAGAGAGAGTCACTGATCAACTGCCTCATGGACACCCCCCAGTGGGGATTGAGCCCGCAACTCAGGCATATGCCTTTGACCAAAATCGAACCATGGACCTTTAAGTCCGCAGGCCGATGCTCTATCCACTGAGCCAAACCAGCCACGGCTGAGCAAAAGATTTGAATAGCATGTTTTCAAAGATAAATGAATAGCCAATAAGCATATGAAAAGATGCTCAATATCATTAATAAATTAGGGAAATGCCAATCACAATCAAAACCACAATGATTTATACCTGTTCAGATTGAGGATAACTAAAATAAAAAAGGCATAATAATAGAAGTTGGTGAGGATGTGGAGATATTAGAATCCTCATTAATTGTTGATAGGAATATAAAATAGTGCAGCGCTTTGGAAAACAGTTTGGCTGCTCCTCAAACGTTAAACATGGAGTTACCTCTAACCCAGTAATTCCATTCCTAGGTCCATGTCCGAGGGAAATGAAAACAAGTTCATACAAAAACCTGTACATAGATTCCATAGCAATGCTATTTATAATAGCCAAAGGGCGGAAACAGCCCAAATGTCCATCAGTGTAAAATGGATAAACAAAATTTGGTATACCTACACAATAAAACATATAAAAAGATTGAAGTATTGATTCGTGCTACAAATGAATGAACCTGAAAAATATATACTAAGTGAAAGAAGCCAGTCACAAAAGACAACATACTGTATGAATTCATTTACATGGAGCGTCCAGAATAGTCAGATCCAGAAAATACATTAGTGGTTGCCAGGGCCTGGGACGAAGCAAAACTAGGAAGTAGGGGGAGTGGGGAATGGCTATTAATGGGCATATGGTTTCTTTTTGGGAAAATGAATATGGTCTAAAATTAGATAATGGTGATAGCTACACCTTCTATGACTTCACTACAAACTAAATTGTGTATTTTATTTTATTTTTAAAAAAACATTTTATTGATTTTTTACAGAGAGGAAGGGACAGGGATAGAGAGTTAGAAACATCGATGAGAGAGAAACATCAATCAGCTGCCTCCTGCACACCCCCCACTGGGGATGTGCCCGCAACCAAGGTACATGCCCTTGATCAGAATCAAACCTGGGACCCTTGAGTCCGCAGGCCAACGCTCTATCCACTGAGCCAAACCGGTTTCAGCTAAATTGTATATTTTAAAAGGGTGAATTGTGTGGTATATAAATTATGTCATAAAGCTGTTACTTTAAAAATTACATGGAATGTCCTGGCTGGTGTGGCTCAGTTGGTTGGAGCCTCATCCCGTACCCGTTTCAGGTCCCATCCCGGTCGGGGTTCATAAGGAAAGCAACCGATCAATGTTTCTCTCTCCACATCAATGTTTCTCTCTCCCTCTCCTTTCTTCTCTCTATAAAGTCATTAAAAACCTACCAAATTTTTTTAATTACATGGAGTTAGTTACACCATCTTTTAAAAAAGTTATTCTCTAATATTAGATTCTGCAAATTACTTGATATAAAGAAAGAAAATCCAGGGTTTAAAAAAAATTCAACATTAAACATCAGTAAGAAAATGTTAAGTTATAAATAAGTCGAGTAAAATACCATACCTTGCCAACCTGCTTGTAAGAAATTCCCTTTTGGTTACAGTACTCATAGATGAGGGCTGCACCCTGTACACATAATTTAGCTTTTAGAGATTCCGGTTTATAATAAATTCCACTATGTATGACACCACTGTTATGTCCAGTCTGGTGAATAGCTACCAAACAAGAGAAATAGGATAAGAGAAAAATAAATGACATACAAAACCTAAGAAGTGGGGGAACAAACATTTGAAGCTATCAGAGACCACATTATTTAAAATTCTTACAGCCAGAGTACTGGTAAATTTTCCTACCGCCATCTTTGTTGCCTGTGCCACATCCCTCCAGCCCACCTTTGTAGTTACAACTTTGGTGCACAAACTCACCTCTCACTTCCAGCATACAACTTTAAGGGACCATTATAGTTCCCTGCACTCTGCCCCAGGACCTTGTCTAATGTGGGGAAAGAGTACTCAACATTCCTAGAGGCAGTCCTCAACCAATAGGGACAGGAGCTGGTGGATAAATGACCATGGTGCTGGGAAATGTTTATGGAGCTCCTCAGAGGTCCCAGTAGAATCAAACTCACAGCAGCACCTTCAAGAAGGTACCCTCCTGTGGCTCTCCCTCCTTCCCTGTTTACTGTCCCTACCCCCTCACTCCTGTCTCCTAGAGAACCTCTCAAATTACTTACACCCAAGTCCTAGTCCCAGACTCTACTTTAGGGAGAACTCAAACTAGCATAGTACTAACATCGACACTCAGCATTACAGATGCAGAATTGACAAAATAAGAGGGTGTTCTGGATAAGCCTGAAGAGCAACACTGATAACATACATAAGCCATACATACCTAATTCCTTCTCCTTTTCCAGAACACCAATGGAAAGTGCTGGATGCCGCAGGATGAGTGCTCTGGCAGAGGCGAGCCCCACAATTCCGCCACCGATAACGACTACATCAAATGAGCTTCAAGAGAAAGTCACTTTAAAAATAATGCACGTTTACAGTAGACCTCATCAAACTTCACATGCAACACTGTTGTCATCTATGGATAATTAATTAAACTATTAATTTATAGTTGTTAAAAGCAAATATGTATTGGTTTTTGTGCTATTTGGCTTCATACTCAAGAAGATACCCTTAAAAGTTACCAGCATTGCTGGTCAGTAGAATAACCAGCTACACCCGGCAGGCAGGGTGGCTAGTTGATCAAGATGCTCTAAATCTCCACAGTACTCTGCCTGGGCCAGCTACAGGTGTTAAGCATCACACTCTTCTCTACCATCTATTCTTCTAAAATTCAAGTGCAGTATTCTTGAGGATTAGCTAACACATTAAGTCTTCAACACCTTGATATGCAACAATTTATAATCTTTTCTGTTAAAAAGAAAACAGCTAATAGGTTCAGAACCACAAGTTCAGCCACGTCAAACCCTGATTATACAACCATTCTAAAAACTAGAAAGGCCTTGTAAAGTCTAACTGCAATGAGGATGTAAAAGATTCCCTTTAGCACTGACCTTATGGTAAACAAATCTAAGTTTTAAAGGAATATTGACACTCTTGCTTCTCCCCTCCCCACCCCCATTTGATCCCCTTTGTATTATATTATTTTGATGCAAAAGATATGAACAAACATATCACCAAAGAGGACAGATATACAGGTGGCAAATAAGAACATGAAAATATGTTCAATTCTGCCGAGACCGGTTTGGCTCAATGGATAGAGTGTCGGCTTGGGGACTGAAGGGTCCCGGGTTCGATTCCGGTCAAGGGCATGTACCTTGGTTGCGGGCATATCCCCAGTAGGGGATGTGCAAGAGGCAGCTGATTGATGAATCTCTCTCATCGATGTTTCTAACTCTCTATCTCTCTCCATTCCTCTCTGTACAAAATCAATAAAATATATATTTAAAAAAAAAAAAAAAAAAAAAATATGTTCAATTCCATTACTCATTAGGGAAATGCAAATTAAAACTACAATGATATATCAGTACACTCATATCAAAATGGCTAAAAAAAACACACGATAATACCAAATGCTGGTGAGGATGATGAAGAACTGGATCCCTCACATATTACTGTAAGGAATGTAATATTAACAGTCACTCTGAAAAAAGAATATGGCAGTTTCTTAAAAAACTAAACATGTACTTACTGTAGGTCTTAGTGTCTGCCTTTAACCCAGAGAAAGAAAAAATTTGCTCATACAAAGATTGCACATAAATGTTTATAGCAGCTTTATTTGTAGCCCAAAACTGTAAACAA
Organism: Pipistrellus kuhlii; assembly: GCF_014108245.1. NCBI lineage: Eukaryota > Metazoa > Chordata > Mammalia > Chiroptera > Vespertilionidae > Pipistrellus > Pipistrellus kuhlii. The sequence continues at coordinate 29,817,312 of NW_023425404.1, read as the reverse complement.
CCCAGATATCCTTCAAATGGTGAATGATTAAAAAAAAAGTGATACAACTATACTATGTAATGATACTCAACAATTAAAGGGAATTACTATTCACATAGGTAACACTTAGATGGATCTCAAGGTGAAAAAAAAAAAAAAGCCAATCTCAAAAGATTACATACTGTGTAATTCTATTTACAGAACATTCTCAAAGTGGAAAATTATAGAGCTAGGGAATAGATTAGTGGTTGCCACAGGTTAGCAAGAGGTTAGAAAGGTGTAGAGATGAGATGTGAATATAATACAAGGGATATTTTTGTATTGATGGAATATTTGTTTCTGAATTGTGGTGGTAGTTACACAAATTAACACATAATTAAATTGCACACACAAATGAGTGCATGTAAAACTAATGAAATCTGAACAAGGTTCATGGATTGTACAGATGTCAATTTCCTGGTTTTGATATGGACTATAGTTATGTAAGATGTTATCATTGGGGTAAATAAGAGTGCTGCTTTGTTGCAAACTTTTATAAATCCATAATTATTTCAAAATAAAAAGTGTAAACAAAACCTTCCCTAACCCTACTTTTCTTTCCTTAAAAAAAAGCTTCCCCAAATCCTATCCCATTTTAATCCCCCTCCAATACAATAACATAAAGCAACCAGAGTAAATTTTTAAAAATTGATTAGCATTCAATCACTCCCTCTTCTCAACAACCCTTTAAAAGCTTCCAAACGCTCTTAGAATAAAATTCACCTTGCAATTAAAATAAAATAAAACCCCTGATGTAGCCCGTCTCCGGTGTCATTCCACACCATCTCTGACGCTAAGCTCCAGTCACACTTAACTTTGTAATTCTCGAAACAGCCAAGATTTCCAATCTAAAGAAGGAAAACAGTGGTTTCCAATGTGACCTCCAAACTTTAAATCACAGGACCATGAATTCTGCAGACTTTGATTAGACACTGAGCTGCTTCTCCTTGAGGTAACTCTACGCAGTGTCCGCCTGGAACTGATCTAAGACTGGAATCAGATCTTCTAAGGAACACCAGAGATGCCAGCTAATAAACAGCGTGATTTGATTGCTTACAGTGGGCTGGGTCCTTGAACGCTCAAAACGATCACCTGCGGGAGAGCCTAGCTCCAATTGACAGCCGAACCTTCAAGGAGCTTAAGCAAACCCGCCCAGAGTAACGTAGGTCGTGGAGGGGGTGTATTCAAAGACAGACTGTAGTAGCCCTCTACTCAACACTCTTATTCTCTTTCCTCCCGCCCACAAACACAACGAATCCATCCTGCAGCTAGCTCCTGAGATCCGAGTTTGGAGCCCGCGCTCCCCCGGACCTCGACCTTCTCTCACGCCGGGGGCAGGGAAGCAGAGCCAGGGCTCAGGTCCAGCAAGGAGCGCCTCTAAGATGCAGCGCCCGCGGCGGGGGCGGGCCAGCGGCTACTCACCTCGTGCTGGCTCCGCGGCCACCCTGGCACAGCGGCCGCGGCCACCCCAGCGCGGACCCGCACGCCGCGGCGGGGATGCCCCTGGGGAAACCCCCGCGGGCCCACCCGCAGGCAGTGCCCAGGTAACGCAGCGCGGGCACCATCGCCTGCGTCCCCTCCCCGGCCGCAGCCCCAGCTGGGCCAACGGAGCAGGACGCTCTGCAGAGACCGCGGTGTCCTCTGGGCCTGCCCCCCGCGTACGGGCCAATGAGGCGCGCGCCTCCGCTCACGTGGGAGCAGCCGCCGGGGGGCCAATGAGCGCGCGCGGCGGAGGGCGAAGGGCAGGCCGGCGCTGCGTACACGCCGGGACGCTCGCTCGCGCCCTCCCTGCGACGCAGTGAGTTGAGGAGCCGGGCCCGAGCGGGACGGGCCGAGGGTGGTGGTTTCACTCTGCCCTTTTCCTTCTCCCCGCGCGGGGTTTACCGAGAACCTGCCCCGCCGCTTCGCGGGGTCTGACCTTTGACGTCCACCGGATGCGGGGCCCGGCATGATTGTAGTGAAAACTCGATTGGACGGGCCCAGCGGCCTCCCTTCTTTTCGGCCCGCCCAGCCCCGTCGGGTCCCGGGCTCCCCGGCTCCCCGGCTCCCCGGCTCCCCGGCTCTCGGGCCCCGGCCCGGGTCAGCTCGAGGCGGATGGCTGAGCACCCGCGGTCTCCATCCCGGCGCCGCCCAGACCGGTGCCCGGTGCCCGCTGAAGGCGCCCGCCGGCCGGCCTGAGCCCGCCCCCCGGACCGAGGCCCGTACAGCCGCGCGGTCTTCTCTCCGTGGGGCTCCTGACGCGGCCATCCACCCGGTTATTTGTGGAGATAATAATACTTACCTGTACACATACGGTGGCCAGACGTCCCGCTTCTGGCGGGACAGTCCCGATTCTTAACAATGTGTCCCGCGGCGTTTTAAAAAAAAGTCCCGAGGGACTTTTTTTTTTAAAACGCCGCGGGACACATTGTTAGAAATCGGGACGTCTGGTCACCTTATGTACGCACCGCCTGGATGAGCCAGGCCACCCTTTAGCGATGATGTGTTTCCTTATGGTTCATTCTGGGCCCAGATGCAGTCAGTGTTCAGTACGCCGTGCGGGCCTGGGTTGCCGGCTCACCTGCACGGGCCACCCTCCCGAGCTCCTACCTGGAGAGGGAGGAGGTGGGCTGTGAGCTCCCCAGTACCTTATTTCTCTTACATTATGTGGTTGTCACTGTGCCAGCTTAACGCCCTGCGGAATGGCAGTTTGACGCTTGTAGGGTCAGAACAGCTGGACAGAAAAACAGAATGACACAGCTTCACTGCTGGCAGGACTTGACCTGTCCGTTTGGATTTGGTTCCAGTCGTCAGGCCGGTGGCCTCTGGAAGCCAGTTCACCTCTGTGCCCGGCCCCGCCCGCCCCCCATGGAGTAGGGCTGATTAATGGCAGAGTCTCTCTCAGAAGGCTCATCAGGTTTTATTTAGCACAGTGAAGATTCGGGCATTATTCTGCTCCAACGGTTTTAACCCTTCTGGATAAGTTGTACATGTTTTGCTCTTTGTGAAAACAACATAGAATGTTACCTTTAAAAAAAAAAAAAAGGGATGGCTATTTTTGAAATTAAAAAATTTTTTTTTTGAAATAATTGTAGATTTCCATACAGTGAAGAAACAGAGATTCTGGGTGCCATTGATACTCAGTGTCCCTCAATGATAACATCTTGCAAAACAAGGGTACATTACTACCAGGCAGTTGACATTGACACAGTTCATCAATTTTATTTAGATTTCCCCAGGGTTACGTTTATGTGTGTATTTAGCTCCACATCGTTTTTGTCACGTGTGTAGGTTCTTGTGTCCACCCCCACTGCCAGGCGTCAGCACAGCTGCCTCACTGGAATCCCTCCCCGCCCCTTTATAACCACACCTCCCCACAGCAGGGCACCCTTCCCCAAGCTTCCTCCCTTTCTAAAAAATTGTCACTTTAAGAACTTATATAAACAGAATTATACTGTGTGTAACTTTTGGGAAATTGGCTTTTTTCCCCACTCAGCATGATCCCTTGAGGGATCATGATATGTATTGATGGCTCATTCCTTCTTCCTGTCCAGTAGTATGTCATGGTACCGCAGTGTGTTCAACCATTCACCCATTAAAGGATATCTGAGTTGTTGCCAGTTTTTAACTATTTTTTTTTTAAATAAAGCTGCTGTGAACATTACAGCTTTTTATGTATGAACCTATTTTTGTTTCTCTGAGAGAAATGCCCAAGAGTACAATTGCTGGATCATAAGATAAGCACCTGTTTATTTTTATGGGAACTGCCAAACTGCTTTTCCAAAGTGGCTGTAGCTTTATACATTTCTACCAGCAATACTCGAGTGATCCACTTTCTCCTGAGGATATTTTTCTGTTGATTTTTAGAGCGAGTAGAAGGGAAGGAGAGAGGCAGAGAGAGAGGAACATCAATGTGAGAGAGACACATCGATTGGTCGTCTCCCACACGTGCCCCAACCAGGGCCTGCAACCGAGGTTCGTGTCCTTGACTGGAATTGAACCCAGAGCCCTTCAGTCCATGGACTGACGCTCTATTCACTGACCCAAACCAGTTAGCTCGGTGTCACTATTTTTTATTTTAGTCATTCTGATAGGTATGTAGTGGAGATGGTTATTTTTAGTTTGCACAGATGTAGTAGTTGATTTGTTACTAGACTGAATACAGAATTAGACACTTCCAGGGTCTGTGATCAGACTTTCATGGACCTTAGTAGCTTTTTATTGCTCTGATTTTGAGCATGTGTTTCTTATTTAACAAGGTAAAAGCACTCCAATACATGTTTTATAAATTTTTTTTCTGCTTACCCTCTCCCCTTTCAGTTAAGTAATTTCAAATCAAGAGCTCACCTTACATTTATACACCCTGTAATATATTTGGTTAGCGACATTTGTGTTCCTGAGTGACCACCCTCAGCTGAGAGGTCTGGCCTTTTCTAAGTCATAAACATAATTGCAGATTTTAGAAACATTACAAATGTATGGCTCTAAGCCATGTTATGACAGTAAGAAGGTCTTTTTAAATTATTTTAAATACTGAATTATTTATTGCAGCAGTAATTTAGTAGTAATGTTTAACACTTTAACTGGTTTAATTCCTTAGAGTTAAATTCACCAACTCACCACTAGAGGTCTCCTCTTTCCATATATCGATAGAAAGCATTTCCAGAGGTAGCTTGAATTCATTAGAAATTGCTAATACTAATTAGCAGTTACATTTGAGAATGTAAAAACCTTCCAATTTATTTTTTACCTTTATTGATAAATAAAAATTTGATTTTTATATTTAAATTATTTTAATATATCTAGTATTTTTAGAAATCATAGCGGAAGTAGTAAATTTGGCCTTTTTCTTAAGCTGATTTATAAGGTGGGCCAAAATAAGTCAAAGTACATCAGTTTTTCATAGACCACTAAATTTACCTGCTTAATAACAGTTTCTCTGGTTTTTACCTTTCTCCATGAAAATATATCAATCATTAAAGAATATTAGCAAATATTTATTAAACTATTGCATTGTGCTAGGTACTACACAAAATGGAAATGAATAAGATATGATCCTTGGGCTTCCTTTTTCTCTACATACTTTTCTTTTTTCTGCCTAACTGGAAACTTTTAATCATCTTTTAAGAGCCATCCGAAAAGAAAAGTCTTTTAGGCTCTGTCAGAATTTGTTCATATTTCTACTAAGACACCATGTTGCATACTATTTCTTTATGTCTCCTGCCTTCATTAGACTATAAATTCTCTGAGGACAGGAACCATGTCTTTATCTCATGGTTCTGTTGTTTTATTTTGTTTTTCTATCTTCCTATTATATCTCTTGAACTAGGTATGGCAGACATTCAATACATATTTATTGAGTGAATGAATAGATGGATGGTTGAAGATGGCATTTGAATAAGATCTTGAAGTTGGGTAAGATTTCCATAGACAAGATTGGGTGGGTAGAGAGGAATGGTACAGCATGAGTAGAACTGAAGCTAGAAAACCCAGATTTATAAATGAGGTTGGCAGCCAGTGGAGTTATTAGAGGTGGACACAGATGGAGGAAGCTTTAACAAAAAGCTGGGAGGGGCTGAGGTTGTGAAAGAATAGCAGGGGGGAGGGAAAGTTTGCAGTAATGCAGTCAGAGTGATGGTGGAAAAGGGAGGGAGTGGGTAGGTGATTCCAGATTCTGTCCTTAGACCTCATCTCTCACTGTTCCACAACCTCAACATCCTCTGAGGTGGCTCCCACTCAGGCCTCTTTCTATTCCTCCCTTTTTCCCTGAGTTGCAGGGCTATCTTATGACTAAGAGCTCTGGACTGGGAGTAGCCAGAACTAGGTTCAAGTTTCAGCACTGCCACCAGTTAGCCATGAAACATTGGGCAAGTCCTTTTAAACACATGCATTTATTAAAACCCCACCTTGTTCTGGAAAGGATGTAGGGTGTCAGCCAGTTACTTAATATCAGGGCTTCAGTTTCCTCGTCTCTAAATGAGGTGACATGGGGACAGTTTAGTCTAGGTGATCTGAGTTCCTTCCAGCTATACCATTTTGTGACTCTGATTCTAATCACTTGTTGGTCATTTCCTCTTAGAAGTTCTGCCAACACTTCATATTTAGAATGTGAAGAACTGGGGAGTAAACCACAACCCTGTCCTTCTGACATTGATTTCATAATGGCACCATCATCCGACCAGTGACTCAGGAGCAAAACTTGGTGTCATCTTCAGTTTCTCTGGTCCTCGCCCCTATAATCTCACTTTCTGAATCACGTGGAATCCATTCTGCAATGTCATTCCAATTCTCCTCTCCCTACTCCCCTCTCCCCCACCCCCCAGCCCTTTCCCATGGCCACATGTAGTTGAAGCCCTTGTTAGCTGTCTCTTTCTGGTGCTAGTGTACTCGATCTTGACGTTGCTGTTTGAGTAATATTCCTGAAGCATAGTTCTCAAAATGCCTGTGTTGTGTGCTAAAATTTCAGTGACTCACAGCCACCTGCAGAAGAAAGTCCAAATTTCCTGGCTGATTATGCCAGAGCCTTTCTGATGTGACTGAGTAAATTGTCTCCTCTTCTCATTACCCTCATACACTAACTAAACTGAAATGCAACATGATTTAAATGTCCCTGCCTCAGCTTATCACCTGGATTATTGAAATTCTGGTCTGTTTTTATTTTAACTTTTGAAGTACGTATTTATCAGGCAAATCCTTTATTTTAACTACTTGATAACTTGTTTTCACTCACTCCACTCTGCCTTAAGTTGTTAGTTCCTCAAAGGCAGAGACTGAGTTTCATTTCTCAGTATACCCCCCTCTCCTCCCCCGCCCCCCGTCCCCCCACCTGGCATACTTCTAGAGAAATTTGAATTGACGTAAATCTAAGTGAGATCCAATTCAAAAATCACTTTCTCAACTCATGGTTATAGGTTTTTACAGCTGGAAATCATCTGCGTACATCATCTCATTTTACAAATGAGAAAACCAAGGGTGATGGAGGTGAAGTTACTTGCCCAGTCTTTCCCAGCTGCCCTTCCTCAGCTCTTTGCACTGTTCTGGTGACGCTATTTGCACTCTTGTCATAGGAAGATATGTTTCCATGTCACCTCTTCCTTCCTGGATGTAACTGTGTGGACCATGGCACATTGCTCACTAGGTGATTTTAGTGTGCCATTTTGGTACTGGAAATGTAGATTGGGAGTGGGATTGCTTTCAGTAATTTAAATGGACACCAGGTGGCAACAGTGCAGACAGACACCAAATGAGGATAGAACAATGGGACTTCATATCAAGGCTATAAGGAACCACAGAGCTTTTTTTTTTGAAGCAAAAGAAACTGGGAAACTGAGACAGGAATGACTTGTTCAATATCGATCAAGAGGCAAGTGAATCATCAGCTTTATTGGCACATCATTGACTCTGAAGTTGTGAAGTGACTATATGTACATGACTCTGATTGCCAGTTAATGATCTAATATTAATACTGTGTTGTGTTTCTAGATCAAATGATGCTGTTTGGAAAAATTTCCTGGCAGTTGTGTGGCTTAAAAAAACTCCCATGGTCACGTGACTCCAGAAACTTCTGGGGCTGGCTGAATACAGTGTTTAATAAGTAAGTTACTCTAATTTAAACGAAGAAATGTGGGAATTGTTAAAGCTAGCTGAATTTGCAATAGGTATTTGGTTATTTCTTGTATTCCAAATGTTGTTGTTTTTTTGCATAGTATGTGCAGTGGAGCCTCATTTTGTTTAAAAACAAACAAAAATATATATACACAAGTTGAATAAGACCCCAAAATAGATGACAAAGTATTAACATAACTGGGTTGCAAGATATCAGTGACTTTTATCTTATTTGGCTTTTCCATGCTTTTCAAGTTTTCTAAAATTAACATTATTTTTATAATCAGAAAATATCAGTAATAAATATTTTAGGATATTTTATTCTATGGCTTCTTAATAGATGTAGTTAGCCTTTTGAATACTATCAAGGCAATTCAAGTTTTTAAAAAATAATTGGGAGGCATGCTTAGAAGTATCATTTTGAAACTGAAGAAGCTAATTTTCTCATTGCTTAATATAGCAATAACACCACTGACTAGGGAAAAAGGCATATATAAAAATTAATGAATATCACTTTAATGAGATTAATTTGAACATAGGTTCAAAATTATTCCCTTTAATCTTTTATCATTAATAAAAACAATAACCAGGTATATCATTCTTTCGATACAAGTTATTAAGTACCGTATTTTTCGGACCATAAGACGCTCCGGACCATAAGACGCACCAGTTTTTAGAGAAGGGAAATGAAGAAAAAAAGATTCTGAAACAAATAGTGTCCTAAAATATTTTATGTGCATTAAAACCCAACATCACAGTCATAAACACATGTAATCAACCCTGTAAAGTAAACAGCAGCATTTAGAACCATTTTAGAGCCGGGCAAGCACACAGAGACCACACAGAGCCGGGCAAGTAAAAAAACTTTTTTTTAAAAGTATATGTGTAGGCTATATTTGGACCATAAGACACAGGGACTTTTTCCCCCCACTTCTGGGGGGAAAAAAGTGCGTCTTATGGTCCAAAAAATACGGTACTTCCTGGTGTCAAGCACTGTGCTACATCTGAATCAATGAAGACTCACATTTGCCTGAAAAACTCACATAAAAATAATATACCTTCAGAGATGTTCACTTGGAAACAAAAATAAAGCAGGAAAGGTAGCAGGTAGAGCCATTGTATGTTTTTCTTTTACATGGATCTCAGTAGTATACTTGTTTCCCTCCTCAGTCATTTGAAATGAAACTTTTTTCTATTGTCTTTTTGTTGATGAATATAGTTAAAAAGGTAATGATTATAGTAAAAGCTAACTGCTTCTGTTCTCTCTCCAATAGAGTAGATTATGAACGCATCAAGGATGTGGGCCCCGAAAGGGCAGCCTCCGAGTGGCTGCTGCGCTGTGGGGCCATGGTACGCTATCACGGCCAGCAGAGGTGGCAGAAGGACTACAACAACCTCCCCACAGGCCCTCTGGACAAATACAAGATCCAGGCCATCGATGCTACCGACTCTTGTATCATGAGCATCGGATTTGATCACCTGGGTAACTGCCTTATCATTTGCTTATGAAAAATGCAGGTGATTTACAGTGACATTTTGTTGCAGTTGAATATTATAGTCATAGATATGTCCTTTTTGCCTTTTTAATACCATCCAGATTGTTTCTTCTGATTTATAATATTTTCAAATTAGAGGTTATAAGCATCTTCCTCTCCTTTTCCCCCTTACTAAGTTTGTCTCTATATGACTTTATTCTGTAGTTTATTGACTTAAAATCCAAGCCTTGTTTGTCAAACTGTCTTTGTCAAACTTTTGTCATTGAGAAATCCTCAATGATGTAGGGAATAATTCTACCCATACAGCTTCTGCTTGAGTGGGTTTTGTGTGTGTGTGTGTGTGTTTCCCCCAGTTCCTGGATGTTTCACTGCAAAATAGTCTTATCAGCACAACCTGTATGGTGAATACCGTCTATGGTTATTAAGGTGACTATTTGTTCCAGTTTTCCTGGGATTGAGCGGTTTCCCAGGACATGGGACTTTCAATCCTAAAATCAGAACAGCCCTGGGAAAACTAGGGATTGGTTATTTATTTATTTTTTTTAAAAAATATACATATTTTATTGATTTTTTACAGAGAGGAAGAGAGAGGGATAGAGAGTCAGAAAAATCGATGAGAGAAAAACATCGATCAGCTGCCTCCTGCACACCCCCCATTGGGGACATGCCCACAAGCAAGGCACATGCCCCTGACCGGAATTGAACCTGAGACCCCTCAGTCAGCAGGCTGACGCTCTATCTACTGAGCCAAACTGGTTTTGGTGAGAGTTGGTTATTTTAATAGTAAAACAGGTTCTTAAACTGCTCTTTTCCTCCTAGAGGGCCTACAGCATGTTGAAAAAATAAGGCTATGCAAGTGTCATTATATCGAGGATGGCTGTTTGGAGAGAATTAGTCAATTTGAAAATTTACAAAAAAGTTTGTTGGAAATGGAAATAATTTCATGTGGGAATGTCACAGACAAAGGCATCATTGCTTTGCATCATTTAAGGTAGGTGGTCAGTGCCAAAATGGAAACTTGATAATGATGTTAAGGTGAAAAATCAGAATTTAAAACACTTGAGGGATGGTGTCGTGTTTTGAAAAATATAAGAAAATGACTTAACTTTCGTCTTTAATACCTTAAAACAGTTGAAATTATCAACCTTAATACATTATGGTTTTATTACATTTTTTAGGAATATTGCTTAAAAAACATAAATCTAAGTAAAGCTCCAGCATGGTGCCTGCTACAGTAAGCTCTCAAAGATTAGCTATTAGGCTTCTTCTCTGTTTTTAAAACTAATTTCCCCCATGTTTTGCCAATAACCTATCACAGGAAGTTTGAGAATTTTAAACATTAGAACCAAAAGTACTAGGTTATTTGTTTCTTACATTAGTTGAGGCTTCAAGGCTTCACCTTGAGTTCCTTCAAGAACTTTCCTGGTTTGTCTCCCTTTCTAGGTTAAGATTCACATTTATCACTCTTAGGCAAAGGTATCCTATGCCATAATATACATATGGTATTTGGAAAGATTCAGCTAGAATTATTGATGTAATTCTGACAATGAATATATACATTATTTGTGTAGTTTTTTCTAAAAGTCAATAAATCAAGTTTAGTTTTAATGCTATAATTTAAATAACTTCTTTGTTTTTTTACAGAAACCTCAAGTATTTGTTGCTAAGTGATCTTCCTGGAATAAGAGAGAAAGAAAACCTTGTTAAAATCTTTAAGACATTACTACCTTATATGGAACTAAAATTAGACTTGAGTCAAAATAATCATCATCAATAAGTGCCTTATTCAATATAAAGTATCATTTAAAATTATTGACCCTAAATAGCAACAAATATTATGTAAGCATCAGTAGAATTATAAGGACATCATATCATGATATTTTAAAAGCAGAAAGTCCATCATGTAGAAAATAAATATTCAGATGAGACTCATTAAAGTTACTAAACTGGAAGTGATACAAACTTGGTAACATTTTCATTCTAATTTACTCATTTTATATAGATATCTCGTGATGTAGATACTGACTTAGAATTCTTTAAAATCATTTAAATGTACAAACAGATGTTCTTTGTTGTATTTTAACAGTAATTTATGTTGCACTTTATAGTTATTGAAGCATCCTATATAATAAAGAGGTAATATGCAAATTAACCCTCACACCCTCACAAGATGGCTGTCTACTACCAGGCTGGCAGGGGGGTTAGTGAGGGATGACCAAAAAACTAAACAAGCAGGCTGTGTGGGGCTACCAAGCCAGCAGTGGGGTTAGTGAGGGACAACCAAACAACTGAACAGCAGGCTGTGTGGGATGACCAGGCCGGCGGGGAGGCAGGTGGGGGTGACCAGGCCAGCATGGGGGCCAGTTGGGAGCAATCAGGCTGGCAGAGGGGGGCAATTGGGGATGACTAGGCTGGCAGGTGGGGAGGGGGCAGTAAGAGGTAACCAGCTGGCAGGTGGGGGGGGTACATTAAGGGGTGACCAGGCTGGTAGGGGGGGGGCAGTTAGGAGCAACCAAGCCAGCAGGGCGGGAGCAGTTGGGGGCAACCTGGCTGGTAGCAGGGGACAGGGGCAATCGGGCCGTCACACAGAGGCAGTGAGGGGCAATCAGGTCAGCAGGAGGAACAGTTAGGGCGATCAGGTCAGCAGTTCAGGATTGTGAG
>NW_023425404.1:24823053-24863053 GCF_014108245.1 Pipistrellus kuhlii | reverse complement strand
TAGCCTGAAAAGGTAAGGTAGACAGTGACCTCAAATAGGCCTCAGTTGCCCTAGCTGGTTTGGCTCAATTGATAAAGCATTGACCTGCAGATGGTAGGGTCCTGGATTCGATTTTGATCAAGGGCACATGCCAGGGTTGTGGGCTCCATCCCCAGTTGGGGGCATGCAGGAGGCAGCCAATCAATGATTCCTTCTCATCATTGATGTTTCTCTCCCTCCCTTTCCCTTCCTCTCTGAAATCAATATAGCTATATATTTAAAAAAATATATGCCTCAGTTGGCACAAATCCTTGATTTAAAATAGTTAAAAATAAGAAAAGCCCAAGCTTGATGTTTCTTAGGTTTACAAAGAAAGACTACATGCTACATCATGCCTGAGGTATGGACCAGACACCCCTAAAGATGTGAAAGGAGATGCACAATAATAATAATCACGCAGGAGGATGTCCTTTGAAACATGTGTGCTGCCACAAAGCGGTTCTTCCTATACGTGGGGTTGTTTTGCAGCATTATGCGTTTTGGAGATCCTGGTAATTACAAATTTAAGGCTTAAACCCTCATTTCTTCTTTATGTTTCTGAACTACCCCCATCGGTATATTTACTCCTTTCTTTTGTCAAGCTTAAACATTTCCAATTACCTCTGTCTCTAAAGGGAAATGCGATGGTTAAATTCCTGCACTTGTAATGACATTTATTAATCTGGCTCTGCTGAGAAATGTTGAATCTCTTGCCTTCCCAAATCATACATTTTAATTCTAAACACACTTCCAAAGAACACTGACATTGTTTAATTAAAATGAGGGTGCACATTAATAAGAAAGGATATCATTTTGTTATTTGTACATAATTTTATTTTGTTAAAAAAAAAATGAACAGAGACTGGTAAGTTCCATAATTGCCCTCCATGGCGAAGGAATAAGTGTAGGAGAGAAGAAAAGCACAGTAAGACGCATATGTTCGTAAAACACTCCTTAATACTACACACGCTGCAGAAAATGCTACTTTGCATTTGGTCCTCAACGTGGCTAACCGCAGGCCATTGAGTAAAAAGTACACCTTTTAAACCTAATTCCTTGGTCAGAAGATAGAGCCACGTTTGGAAGCCTCCTCATTAATATGCTGCAATGGTCAAGTCAGAGATTAATAGCAAAGTCACCTGCTAAAGCAACCAGGAACCTGTTGATTTACAATAAGCCTCCAAAAATAAGATACCAGATTGCAAAGCAAAATCAAATCCCAGGGCAACAAGTGCTTCTGTAATTTATTCCTTCTTTATATGAGGGCATAAAGCTCCCTTTATAAACGTGTTTTCCAGGCCCTGCTGTGAGCTGTAGGTGTGAGCTTTTCAGCTGATTTATTAATTTTAGTTTCAATCAACGTGTCACCTGCAGACACAAAAATGTAGGCCTCACCACTGAAAATACAATTTAAGGGGGGGCGGGGAGGGAGAAGGAAGAAAGAAAAAGAAAAAAATCGCAGGACTTTAATTCAAAAAACTCTCTGCCAGCATTTTTTTTTTTCTCTAGATGAACACTGGCACGCCTATTCTTTGAGATCTCAAATAATTCCCAGCGACATCGTTTTATAAAAATTAAACATTTTTGTCATACTTCAAAAGTCAGCCTCAGACCCAGGGAAGAGTAACACGAGGCTGCCAAAACAATCAGTTCCTCCTGTCAGTAGGGGTACATTCTCCCCAAAGAATCGAATGAACAACAAGTCCCCTGGGCAAAATGTGCAAAAAATTCTCAATTAGTTGTCTTTATTTAGTGAGCACTATGGGGTCCTCAACCACACTATAGAATTATGGCAAGAAAGCTGAGCTCTTCACGAGCTTATTAGCATTCTCAGAGGGTTGGAGTGCCGCTGATAGCAGACTGTTGCCTCCAAGAGCTGTTGGTGGGACCCCTACACTCCCGGGCTTTGTCCTTTTGTCCTTCCAAGCCAGCAGGAAGTACTGCCCCATGTCCAGGGCATTCTGGGATACCTTCATTCCATTCACAGTTTGCATAACCAACAGGGGCTGAAGCCTTTGTTATTGACTATGGCCATCACTGTTGCAGGTTGCAGTGAAAAGCAAAAGCGATCCGTATCAGTCAATGCTAAATGCAGGTTTAGGAAGTAGCTCCCTTCCAAATGAACATCCTTGCAGGGCTGGAGTGGCCAAAGCCCCGTAGGAAATCCAGGTCCTGGGTTATAATCTGACTGCGTTGTTTTCATCCCAAAATTATAACACTAGGCTAGGGAACAGAAATGGGAGAGGATGAAAGAAAAATCTAGAATGACTCTTCAGCATATACATTTTTATAGCACACCCTTACCTATTGGACCACCCTCCCCCCTCCACCAACCCACCCACCCCTAAGCACTCTGAAAAAGGAAACAAGCAAGATGGAAACATATTTTTACTAAAAGAACTGCAGCAAGTCTTAGAAATGCCTTCTCTAAGAAAAAGAAGGGTTATTTGCTGCTTTAGGGAAAACACTATCATTGACTAAATTAACAAGTTGTCTTATCAACTGCCATAAGCCTTGGAGTCTAATTAATTTAGTACTGATCAATAGTCCTCAATGAGGCATTGATTTCCGCCTGCCTGACAGGGCTGCCGCTGAAATCACTTCCTCTGTATGCCACACACACACACAGGCACCAAAGCTTATGCGTTATCACATTAAGATTTTATTTCACTCATCCTATATGGGCATGCATTTCATGAACCAAGTCGAAATAAGAAAATGGGATAAAAAGCAACGGTGGACGTAAGAACATGTTCACCAGCAAGTGTGAACAGAGATGGAGCAATCCCTGCCAAAGTTCTGCTTTCTTAGAAAATGCCCTTTGAGTGAGAGGAAACATTAAAAAAAGAAAAAGAAGAAGAAGAAAAAAAGAAAAAGAAATTTAATGCTTTGCTTAAAAGATAGGAATTGCTTTCACTGGTCATAAGACATGCAAAGAGGGCCCGAGTTATTTTTCACTCTTGTTTTCAGAGTGCGGATGATACTTTCATGAAAAGTATTCTGATGCAAAGTAATCATAACAGTACTGCTATCTGGCCAAGGGCAGAAGCAGATGGTGAGCCTCAGATAGGAAGGAACACGGGTGACAGGGCTGCCCGGGATTTGTCTTTTACAGCTGGGGTGGGGTAGGGAGGACTTCCTTCTCCTCCCTCCTCCCCAAATCAGCATATTGGGACAGTTATATTAAATTATTTTCAGCATTGGACTTTTCAATTTGCATCCGGGCTAAGGAGATACTTACTCTCTTAAGACATCGAGCCTAAGAAAGGGCTAGATTTGAATGAGCGCTTTCAGCTTCTCCTAGGACACAGCCCTTGCATTTTCTTTGGGGCCCCTCCCTGTTTGGGTGCCCGTCCGCTTGCATTGTGCCGGCCAGCTGCCTGACACCCCTGAAAATCCCCAGGCTTGCCCCTCAGGCCTGGCCACGTTTCCTCCTGTAGCAGTCTAAACGTCCCTTGAAATAAGAAGTAAGGATGGTAAAACTTTTCAAACATTTTACAGACCATGCTTGAATTTCAAACTCCAGGAAACAGGTAGCTAAGGAATTTATCTATCTCAGATAAAATTCTATTAAACTGATTTTCTATTCAATCAAAAGAGGGGAAAGGAGGGAGGGGAGAAGAACTGAAAACACATGCAACTGCCTTTTTTTCCAGGGTGAGAAAAACTACCCCAAACGATCAAAACAAAAACAGTTCCTATTCTTCCCAGTGCATTTATCTGATATAATTTGGCTTATTGAAACTTGCAATTACATATATACATATATTTTTTTAAAGTCCCAGAAAAGTCCTTCCCTTAATCTCCCCGGGGCCCCTGAGTTTCCATAGCACTTTACAAAAGATCTTTATTGAGGAAAGGATTGGACAAACTTTCCTTATATGTGTGGCCCACATCATTAATTGCCCCATCTCCTCTGGCGAGGCCTTATTCCTATGTAAATACCCTTGCATAATGTTACAGGCCATTGTGAGGCCCGCGCCAGCCAGTCGCCACTTATATGCATTTTTATTTCAATCCGCCGCTCGGAGAATGAAAAGATGTCTGGACTTAAGCTGTTTACCAACTGGGCCGAAGCTGCCGGGCAGCAAAACCGAAGAAAGCCCCCGAGCCGCTGGAGGAACAAGGTTTGACAATGCCAGCAGCCATTTGCAGGGGAGTTATTAA
The DNA here is from genome assembly GCF_014108245.1 of Pipistrellus kuhlii. Classification (NCBI taxonomy): domain Eukaryota; kingdom Metazoa; phylum Chordata; class Mammalia; order Chiroptera; family Vespertilionidae; genus Pipistrellus; species Pipistrellus kuhlii. The sequence continues at coordinate 24,858,868 of NW_023425404.1, read as the reverse complement.
CCCGCCCTGAAACTCTCCTAAGCTATGCCTTTTTGCAAGAACAAATGTGCTGAATCAGACATGAATGAGCCAGAACTATTAAGAGAGAAATCCTCTAAAAGAACCACGGAACACAACATAGGTTTGTAATCATTTTGTCTCAGTTGCCTGCTACCCACATTATCAAGGATGATGATAAGCTGGCTCGGCGGTGCACTGGCTCAGAATGAAACAATAGTGCGGGGCCAGGCGGACCGCACAGGCGAGCCACACGCACCCAAGAGTCAAACAGTCTTCAAGAGACCAGAAGACGGAGTGAATAGCTCCCCTCCTCCCCCAATGGATTTGGCAGGAAAACACAGTAGTCATCTCGAAAGGGAACATTGGGGGGGGGGGGGAAGATGCTTCCGAATCTAAGTCTACCTCTCCATCCGACGCGTGGCCTCAAGCGTGCTTCCGTGGAAAAACTAAAATGCTTTCTACTTTCTAGCTGTGGAGATCGGCTGGGATGAGACAACGTGGCAAAAAAGCAGCAACGCTCTCCTACCAGCTTTCCACTCTGCAAGAATGCCCTGCAGGCAAGGAACATATCCTACTTGCTTCAACGGCACCGCAATCTGAGCGGTGTGGCGCTCGCCTAGAGAAATCCTTGACTATTTGCGTGCTTATTAGAGTCCAATGAGTGCCTAATAAGTGCATCTATGTGTCAGGAAACATCTCATTGCGGAGGTTAGGGCTACGGCGGGAAAGACGCCACACACGCGGAGGAAAGCGGTCTTGAGTTAATTACCATCACAATGCAATCAAGGACAACAGTCCTAGCTGAAAACCTCTCCCATTAAAGCTGCTAGGCTCAGCCTCGCCTCTGCAGGTCAGCCTCGGCACCGATAACCTTTCCAGCAGACAAACACGTGTAACGGTGCCTCTCCTAATTAAAAGCTGGAGGGGCGGGGGGGAATACCAGCACATGGACTCAGAGCAAATGAGCGGTGCCTTTGGCGGAGGACGCTACCATATGCTGCTGCTGTTTACTCTGGAAGGAAACTGAGTCACTTAACATTTCAATAGGTTAATCAATTGACAATTAAATGGAGAAATTGGTTAACTCTGAAAACAATTAACATGACACTCCATTAAGTACACTCTCTAATTGCCCCAGCTGTGAGTGGAAATGAACGTGCATGGTAAAGCCTCTAACAGGGGTGTGGGGAGGGGGGTGGCAGTGTGCGTGTGTGTGTGTGTGTGTGTGTGTGTGTGTGTGTGTGTGTGTGTTTGAGAAAAAAGGAATTAACAGAAAACTCGCGTTTTATTTTTATAGAGTAAACAGTAGGAATTCTATCATTCGCTGCAGTTTTAGCAGAGGAGAGCTAAATTTATATTTTTGCATTCTTTTATTCACTTCAAGTTGTTGGAGTATTTAATTTGCAATAATTAAAATAACCCAAACACCTCCTACCAAATTATGGGATGGCGAACAAAATGGGAAATATCTCCCTTTGCTGTTTTGGGAACCTTGTTTGGGAACTTTGCAGGATCAAGTAGATTTCAATATTTCCTTTCTCACTAAACAACACAACGCACAAGTGTTAAAGTCAGAATTTTTGCTGCACATTTCCCGAAGTGGTTACTGACTGTTGGCTGTGTCCCTAACTTCACTGTCGGGTGGTAACAATCCTGTTCATTGATTACAATTTTAAATTGGAAGCTCCGAGTTTGGATTGTTACAGACTATTACAAATGTCTATTACAGGTAGTCTTTAAGAAGAAAAATATTCATTTACAAAAGGGGTGATAATTTAAGTAAATCATAAATGTTTCTGAGATGTATCAAGCATTAAATATTATTTGAATGAATAAGAATATCTTTAAAAACTGATTATTAAAACTATATCATCTTCCTCCTCCTCCACCCCTTTTGGGAACTCTACTCTCCCTGGATACACACAAATAAATATAATAATCCACTTTGAGGGACTGCTGGTCTGGCAGCTTAGCGGGAGAATGGCATTGAAGAGGGAAATGGAGACCGCTAGGGAACACATTCGGGGAGTGGATTGGTCCTATAGGCCAGCTTCAACCTAAGAGAGGTGGGAAGAGCAGGGAGCTCCTGCAGCCTGCCTAGATGTCCTGCATCACTCAGTGGGGGGTGATGATGCGGTGGTGAATTCAGAGTGGACCATCTTTTATTGACTTTTCTCTCTGCCTCACTTCTCCTTTTCTTCCCTTCTAATACCCTGGCATTACACCTCCCAATGAAACCTCAGGTCATAACTTTTATCGTAGGACTGTTCTCTAGGGATATAATGTACCTGAAATGTGATGGAGATGGTAACGTTACTTCATCATTGAAACTTCAGCCCATCCTTTCAAAAAACACAAGGATAGCTTTGGCCTGGTGGCTCTGTTGGTTGGAACTCTGTCCTGTGCACCAAATAAACTATTGCATGGATCCACAAAAAAAGCTGGCTCTTCTGGGTATGTATAGTTCATAGGCACATAGTTTATTGTACAGCATTCAAGCTGGATTTGAGTCCCCACTTATCCACTTATATGGATGTCCTTGTGCAGTGAACAACCTACATAAATTAATCTATTTGAGTAGAGCAGAAGTGATATCCTATATAATAAAAGTCTAATATGCTAAATGTCTGCCAATTGGTTCAACTGAACAGTTGCTATGACATGCACTGACCACCAGGGGCAGATGCTTTACCCCTGGTCATTCCATAGCCTGGCCCTCCTTGATGCCCTATGCAATCATATACTCAACTATCACTAATTTCCAAATATGACTTGTGTATATGAACGAGACTTTCAGTCTGGAGGCTCTTCTCGCATTCACACACCAGAAAAACCTCTGTTCATTCTTTAAGGACCATCTCAGAAGTCACTTTTGTGAAGCTTTCCCTGAAACACCTAGTCAGAGTTGCCTCCTTTCTTCTTCCTTTCTAGCCTAGCCATTCAAGGTCTCTCTTCACCACGTTGTATGTCTAAGGTAATACTTACCATAGCTTTTCTGTGTACGTGTCTGTTTTCTCTTTAGACTGTGAGCTCAGAGGGCCCGAGTCATTCATCTTTGTTTCCCCAGGGAGGAGCGCTCTGGATGGCCCTTAGCTCTGTAACTTAATATTTGATGGCTGGATGAGTACATATAACATACTATGGAAACACTAAGGATGGAATCATTCACTACGCTGTTCACACTGAATAAAGCATTTGGACCATCATGTCAACATAGCAAACAGGCCTTTGCGATACGTGAGATTTGAAAATGGCCTAGGACAGGACCCCGACTTTGAAGACGCCTGTTAGAACCTCAGATCTATTGAGTTGCCACTGCCTCCTTGTGGGTCATGGATTGTTAAGTACCTTTTAGGCGATTAAATGGAGTCAGGGAGGATTTGCTTTAGTTAAAGTTTCATTTAGGTCAATTGTTTATTTCTTATTCAGGACCCGTTATGTTATTAAGCACTGTTCTAGATGCCGGCAGATACAGCGATCGAATCATAAGGTTTAGGACAGAGGGTCCATGGAGAACTCTACACAGTGGTCCTCAAAGTGTGATCTTCCCATCAACAGCATCAACATCACCTGGACACTAACTGGTTAGGAATGCCAGTTCTTGGGCCCCAGCCGACAACCAGCAGTTCAGAAACACTGGGGGCTGGGCCCAGCAATCTAATTTAACAAGCTTTCAGGTGATTCTGATGCTGAGAGCCACTGCTGAATCCAGTCAAAGCCCATGCTAGAGGGGCCGTCAGTGGTCATACAGTGAGAGAAATGAAAGTTTTGCCACCCAAAACTGTGCCTTTCAGGGTACTGATTTTAAGCTAGTTATTAAGAAACAAAAAATTCTGAAAGAATCTTTGACCTTCCCTTTTCCTGTCTAAGAGATTCAGATGGAAAGGCCAGGAATGGAATCTTAACATATTCAACTTAGCATTAAATAGGAAAGCTCAGGCAGGGGCCTGATCAGTAGGTCCCCCACCCCCCACCCCCTTGTGTCCCAGTGTCCCTGGGTTATCTAGCAAGAGTTTGCCTGCCCCTGTGGTTCTGCTCCTCCTCAATTACCTGTAAGTTGCCTATTTCCTTTGATATCTCAGATCCCTTCCCTCTTCCTCCTTTGTCCATAATGGCATATAAACCTCAGCTGCCCAGTGTGTTTGGAGTCTTATATCTCCTAACACCCCCTCATGTACCATGGTAATAAACTTTGTACATTTTCTTCTATTAGTCTGTCTTTGTTATCCTAATTATTACCCCAACTAGAAGAATTATCAAATGCACACAAAGGAGTTTACAGTGTTTAAAGGAAAACACTTTAATATTGAATTGGTCAGTCTGCAGTGTGGGGAGCCAGCACTCTAAAGGACCCAACCCTCACCCTGATTGGGAGGCTCCGTTGGTTGGAGTGTCATCTGTACACCAAAGAGGTTGCAGGTTTGACCCCTGGTCAGGGCACGGATGGAAGGCAACTAATCAATGTTTCTTACTCCCATCAATGTTCCTCTCTCTCCCTTTCTCTCTCTAAACATATCCTCAGGTGAGAACTAAAAAATAAAAGAAAAAATAAAACATCTGACTCTCCAATCGTGTGAAGGTGTTACAGGGCAAAATCACAAGACATTGTGGGTGAGTGGTTCAGGGTCCTGTTGGGAGTTAATTGGTTGGAAGAGATATAACTCATTTCTCCAGGTCTTAAGAGCAGCTCTGAGGTCTGCTCTGGCATCCCTCTATCTGTTTCATGGAAAAGTAGCCAGGAAGTCATTCCAACTTAGGGCTCAGGAGCTCAGTTGGGCTGGTAGCTCAGTTGGTTAGAGCAGTGGTTGGCAAACTCATTAGTCAACAGAGCCAAATACCAATAGTACAATGATTGAAATCTCTTTTGAGAGTCAAATTTTTTAAACTTAAACTATATTGGTAGGTATACCGTTATTAATTAGGGTATATGGTATTTTGTGGAAGAGCCACATTCACGAGGCCAAAGAGCTGCATATGGCTCGAGAGCCACGGTTTACCAACCACTGGGTTAGAGCATGGGCCCAATATGCCAAAGTTGCCATTCAGTCCCTGGTCAGGGCATATACAGGAATCAACCAATGAATGCATAAACAGGTAGAACAACAAATAGATGTTTCTCTCTCTGTCTCATCTCTCTCCCTTCCTCTCTCTCTAAAGTTTAAAAAATTAAAAGACTGTCTTCAGCCAGTCAGAGGTCCAGACCGTACGATCATTAGGCAGGCTATTTTGCTGTCTTGGGGAAAGGCTATGTCTATGAGGGGTGGAGAGAGGCAGAAATATGATTTCTAGAACTAGGATTCAAAGCTAATCAAAGTAGTAAGGGCCCACATTTTCAAAGGTGTGAGAGAAAGTATTTTTCAAGCCCCCACAATAGCTTCTGACTGGTCCTACAAATCCACCCTTCCAGCAGCTCTCTGCCCTGGGAAATGAACGTGTGTGTCTGCATCAGTGGTTCTCCTGCCCCTGACTTCTGTTTGGGGTCAGATAATGGGGAGGAAGGGCTTTATAGGCCTGGATTCCTCCCTGCAAGGTTATCCTAGGCTGACTGTGTCCCTCAGGTCGAAGCCTCCTAAGGGCCGGCGCCTCCTAAGGGTGCCTTCCCCTCACAACATCTTTTCCAGCCTCTGGCAGTGGCCCCTCCCATCAGGCTTGCACAGGACTAGAGATTCCCTATCTCACTCCCACCCCACCCACAGATTACAAAGAGCCCCTTTGTGCCCAAACCCTACATATCATCCTGGACGTCCTTTCTGCTTTCTGGTTTAGATCTTGCCATCTTATTTTTCATCTTCTGCCGAAGTCCATGAAAATGGCTCAATAGCTTTTAAAATCAGAAGAAAAGATATGAATACAGTCCAGCCTAGACATATTTGCGTTTATATTGATGCTATTTAAAAAAAATTTTTTTTTCAATGAAGGAAGAGAACCACAAAGGCAAAATTGCCTCTGGCCTACGAATGTCATGATGTGGCCTCTTGCTAATTGATTTTCTTACTTTTCAGTCATCCACCTCCCAACCCATCTCTTTCACCCACAGAACAATATACCCACATGTACAGACTCACACAAGAATATCTGCCCCTCTGCATTCATGATCCACTTTCCCCTTTTCCTCCTCCCCACGCTTTGGATGAAGAAGGAGGCTTTTCTTTGAGGACAGTCAATAGGGGGTGTCTGGCAGACCAAAGGGTCAGAGGAAGAAGTCAGGGTGCTTACTCTCCTGGCACCCTCCCTGCTGCCCATTGGTAAGGCCACAGCTTCTGCTACTGAATCCCCCTCCCCCTTCTCTTTCCAGGTTCCTGTAACCACTCCCTCCCTGCCCTTTTGGGTCTGGGAAGTTTTGGCTCTTCACTAGCCCCTGGTGCCTCACCATTTCTTCCTGGATTCCTTACCCCGTGGTTAACAGCCTTTGGAAATAGCTTCTTCATTAACATGCGTGCAGACCTATTTTTAATCAGTAGTACAGAACCTTAGCTGTTTTTGATTTGTACATTTAATCCACCGCAAACATTTCCCAAGGTTTCCACGAAGCCTGCATAATGACCATATGTCAAATCAGTGTTCTATCTCACGATGTACATTAATTTCCTAATTTTCCTCTTTTTTGCCCTTCCTCTTGACTTGCTTATTCTTAACACTGTCTTTTTTCATTTTCATTATATTAGTAGCCAGAAAAAACAAACATTCTCAGGTGTAGAATTTTACTGCATATACGCATATATTTTTTCACTGCATTTATGTTTTTTTGTGTTTTTTTTTTTTAAGATTCTGATGCCATCTGTCTTATAACCACATGTCTACCCCTCCTTCAGAATTCTACAAACAGTTTTGCTCACTCTATGTGGAATATATTTTTTTTTGCATGTTCCTTTATATTTTATTTACCACAAACATTAAGAGAATACAGCAAACACTGGAAAAAGGCTTTTTAATGTAAAGCTAATCACCTAAAATTATGCCTGTTCCCCCCCCCATCCCAGTTCAACATGCAAATATTTATTTTCACATATGCTAATTCTAGAGCATTACAATTCCTTGATGGTTTTCTAAGAGTATCCTTGTCCTGTAACTTAAATTTCACAAACTGTACACGATTGTGGAATTATACCATTATTCATATAGATTCACAACATAGTAATAATAAAATTAGTTTTTTAAACACTATTTTAATAAGCCAAACCACAAAACGTCCAGGTTCAGATTTTAAATGTGTTTATGAAGACTGCTGCTGATGTCAAAGCATGCAGATATGACCACCTAGATGAAGCTGGATATTGAAACTCCTTCAGTAGGTCCAAGGATGCAATGTCTCACTCATCCCAAGCATCTCCGTATTTGTTTACTTTGACTTCTTTTTGGGGTATTCTTTCCTGCATAGGCCTGACTGAGGGGTCAGTCTTATGTGCTAAAGTTACTTCATATGACTTTCTGTTCTTATTCCTTAATTCCTCATATGTAATACTTTTCCTTTTAGGACTTTCTTCAAGCCTGGGATCAGGTCCTTGGGCAATATGATCAGTAATACCAGTGGGAGTAGATTCGTTCATAGAAAAACTAAATGGAATTGGCTCATAACGAGGAAACTTCTCTTTATCCATGTTATCTGCTGCGGGGGCTGTCACAAAAGATGAGTGATCACTCACATTGGATTCATATCTTGGCTTCTGAGAATAGTACCCAGGTACTGCAGCTCGTCGTGCCTGTCCTGATGGTAAAGCTTCTCCAAGAGGGGAATTCTCAAGATGCTTGAACTTCTCTTGGCAAGTTTTCACATAAGAAAGCTTTCCAGCAAAGTATCCCATGATGCAAGCAAATATGAGTTTAGGAATGGAACCATATTTAGGATGACTTGAAAGGAATCCTTTACTAATTAATCCTTGAGTAATCAACATACTTGTTGCAGCCAAAGGCACAGATCTGAACCAGAAGCTTTCATCATTGCATTCTGTGAAGACCCTTCTTTCTTCTTCTGTTGGAATGTAATCAGCCCCTATGTGGGGAATTGGTCTTGCAACTTCAGCATTCGGCTCTCGAAAATCAGCCCTGCCATTCATCTTTCCTCGGATGACAGCCCCGGACTAGGGCGCGGCAAGCCCGGACGGGCGGAGGCAGGAGGCCCAGAGAGGACGAGACACGGAGCGGGGGTGGGGGGTGAGGGTGGGGGGTGGGGGGGTGGAGGGGTGGGGGGGTGGGGGGGTGGGGGGGTGGGGGGGTGGGGGGGCGGGGGGGTTGTGGAGAGCGGACGACGGCTGGGCAGCCCTATGTGCAATGTATTTACACTCAACTGTCGGCAGACATTTGTTTCTCTCCATTTGAAATATCCTCTTCTCCTCAGTTATTCAAATGTCAACTTTCCTGCCTACCCAAGTTAAATATGTTATTCTCTCTTTTGAACTAACCTATTCAAATAATGTATTTGGTAATTAATAATTTTTATATATTTTTTTCTATTTTAATAATTTTTATATTTTGAAATGTAATTTAAATATTTTAGATTATTTAACTGTAAACATATTACTATCTTTTTTCCTCCAACTTGATTATTAATTTTTTGACAACAAGAATTATTTTCTTATATCATTTTTCTTTATAGGGATGTTTACATATTAGTAATTGCTTAGTAATATGTATTGATCTGAAAAATATTAGAGGCCAATATATAAAAGATTGACTATCAAAATCCTAGATGGGTTTAAGTGTGTTTAAAGTTGAGCTCTCTGTCATTTCTATGTCACAAGCTGTGACTTCATCACATGATACTTGGATTTCCAATATTTTTTGGAGATAATATTGTTCTTAAGTATTACTAGGAGGGGAAATGCTTTAAAAGTATTTGTATCTAAGCCAAAGATGAGCACATGCACAAGAAAGGAGCACTTCAATAGTATAGATTTATTTTATTTATTTACTTATTAAAATTATTTTTGTTAATCCTCATCCAAGGATATTTTTTCCATTAAGTTTTAGAAAGAGTAGAAAGAAGGGAGGGAGAGAAGGGGGGAAAGAGAGAGAAACATCAATGTGAGAGAGACACATCCATTGGTTGCTTCCCACATGAGTCCCAAGGGGAGCCAGGGATGGACCTGCAACCCTTGACGGGGAATGGTACCCACAATCTTTTGGTGTGCAGGCTGGTGCTCCAACCACTGAACAACACAGGCCAGGGTACAGCAGTATAGATTTAGAAGGAGGAGTCAAGGCAGTAATACTAATGGTAGTGATAACTCAGCTTCTAATTACTAACACAGATCCTGAGTCATTCCGTAACACATTGCCCTGTTTAATTTTCATCATATTACCTCCAAATATATTTCTCATTTATTTTATTACTACTACTAATAAAACCTTTCTTACTTCATCTAAGATATATGTGACACAAGAGGAAGGATGTTTTGTTCTTGTTTTCCACAGTATATTCCCAGTCCTAGAATAAGTTTAGCACAGAGTATGCATTCAATGAACATTTGTTGAATAAATGAATGAATGGACATTTAATAGTATTTCATGATTTCCCAGATGGTACTCTAGGTGCTTCCCACAATCCCATGATAGGTACTTACTATACCTTTTACAGAGGAGGAAACTGAAGCTCAGAGAAGTTAAGGGACTTACACGTCTAGTAAATGAGAGTGATGGGACTTAAACCCAGGTAGTCTGATTCTGGAAACTGCAGTTTTAGCCAATATGTTAAATTTTAATCAAGAAAATATTGTAAAATTACAATAACTACCATTTGTACATGTACTTCTAAAATGTATGAACTATTTTCACATGTATTTCCATTTTGATAACATTCAATGATCCTGAGCAAATATTATCATTATCTCTACTTTACAGATGGAAAAACTGAGAAATGAGTTGTCTGAGGTCACAGTGCCATTAAGTGGCAGTAACTCAGATCTCCTGAGTCCAATTTCCATCCCTCTCCCACTCCCTCTCCCGCCATGCACCATGCTGCAGCTTAAACATGGCCAAAGGCCACAATTTATGGCATGAGAAGAAATTTTGTTTCAGGATAGTAGTGACTAATAAAATCATTGTTAGTAGTCACCAAAAAAAGGTCTATTTTTATATTCACTGATTTTATTTTAGTAGTTACTAACTTGTTATTAATAAAATAGTCCACATGGGTTATATATTGTGTGAGTGTGTGTGTGTGTGTGAGTGTGTGTGTGTGTGTGTGTGTGTGTGTGTGTGTGTGTGTGTTGGGTCTGGGAGGTGAGGGGAGGGGAGTCCCCAAGCATTCATTTTAGAAAGATATGACAATAACAACATTCTCATGAGTAACTTTCATAAAGTCTGTACAATCACTTGTTCAGTATTGCTCTGTGGTATGTATCTCCAATATATCAAAAGAGGTATTATCTCCCCTTCTTCCCTTAGATCTTTATTTCTATAATGGGTGTTGGCAAATGACTCCAAGTTGTATTTTCTTGACAAGATAATACACATTATAAGCATGATTTTGACAGTTAGGATGAGACCCTGAGGACAGGGAGGAGAACAAAGTGCTGGAGAGTGGTCCATGGCGATGACAGCAGAGTAAAATAAACCGACTCCGGCTCAAACTTCACAAGTTTAACACATGCAGGGATAACGATGGAGTCGAATTAGAAGTAAATCAAGACACATATCAGCCTTCTCTTCCGGGAGATGGGTGAAGAGGCGGAAGAACAGAGAAGGAACACGTCACTCTTTGTCAAGGTAAGATGGTGGAATAGGAATAACCGTTCATGATCAGAGTGGAAAATGCAGATTCACTGACTCTATAAGAAGGGATCTGAAGAATGGCTGACTTGGAAATTGTAGGGGACCAGGAACTGAATATGATTTAACATAGAAGCATTACCATTAAGGAGAAAGATATTGTACTTTAGCATAGTAACGAGGTTTTGCTGTTGTCCACTCACAAGTTTTACTTCCCATAAAGCTTCATATTTACCTTTTCATACAGTGCGCTGGCAATTTAATGTTCAGATTAATCCAAGACTCATTTTAGTGCATGCGGACCCGCTCACCAGCTACTGCAGTCCCCGGAGGTTTCTGCCTTTATGAACATGTCTAGCTCTTATTTCCATACCACTCACTTGGAATTTAGACTTTTAATGACAGTTTCATTTTATAAGCATACACGCCTGTAATCTCACCAGCTCAGTGCATATGTTTATTTTCAGGAACACGGCTTCATGAGTATCTACCACGTGGTGTTTGTTAGAGCCAGAGTTTAGTGTGGGGTCCAACATAGCTGTTACTCAGTTACTAATTGCTGTATGATGATTTTACTTTTGGTTTAGGCTATTGTTTTCTCCACAGCCAGCAAAAGTTGCAGTAAAAGCTGTGCAGTACAATTTATGAACATTTGCAGGATGCCATGTGTTTGTTACATTTTTTACTTCTCGATAGAATGCAGTGGTGTTCCTTTGAGCGAGGAATTTGAAATTATGTGGGTTTTGAGGAAGTATCTCCTGCCCCCACCGGTGGGCTTCCTTCCACAGGAGATGCCCGGTAGAGCATGCCAAGGTGGCTTGGGCCAGCCTTTGCATATACAAATGTGGGTCACCTGGGCTTTCTTCCACAGGAGATCCCTGGAGGTAGCTGCCAAGTTTGTTAGGGCAGATCTTTGCAAACACAAATTTGGGTCAATGTGTTGACAGGATGTCAGATTTGTGTAGCTAATGGAGCTTCAGCATGAATATTGAGCCTTATGCCACTCCATTGTTGCCCAAATGAACCTGTGGGTGCCTACTCCTGCCCGCCTCTATTGGAATAGAAAATAGGAGCCCTTCTTACCAAGGTCCACAACCTACCCTTGACCCATAGTAACTAGTAGTTAGCAGCAACTGAAAAGTCAATTCAAAGAGTTCCAAATGGCAGAGCACTGATTGATATTTTCCCATCAAAATAGACTGTAATTTCACGTTCAGGAATCTTTGCCGGGGTATGGATCAGCAGAGTAACAAAGAACAAGTCCGATCAGCTGATTTGGGGGGGAACCGTGTCTGTTGTATCACCGGAGGCCTCAGATATTATTGAGTTCACTGAAACATATAAACCTCAGTGGGAATGGTGGGTATCGGACTACTCTTCTTTTTTTCTCTTCATAAAAATACTCTGAAATTATATTTTAGGATCATGGAAATTTCATTTGAACTGAACATAGTAAACTACAGACAACTTTTATGTTCTTTTGAAGTCCATTAGGAAAACTGTCCAGTGTACTGTCCTGGACTCACATGCAATCAACTATGTACTTTTGTATCTCTTTGTGAACTTGTCTAGCATACATGACTGTAATCTCCCCAACTCAGTGCATATATTTATTTTCAGGAATATGGCTCCTTGAGTATCTACCCTGTGGTGTTTGTTAGAGCCACAGTGCTTAGTTTGGGGGCCAACTAAATAATGTGAATTAAATAGCATTTACCATAAGCCCTCATTTTAGCTTCTTAATGTTCTATTACCTATAACTGCATTATCTGGTGCTTCTACTAATGAGCATTTCTGCATATGTATACAACAATGATCTACATTAACTAGGTAATTTATTTAAGCAGGAGACCTTTTCCTCCAGTTATTCAGATAATATATTTTCTTTGCTTCAGTTGAGCCCCTAGTGTATTTATATTGGTTTTTTTTAAAAATAAGTTTTTATTGATTTTAGGGAGAAGGACAAAGAGATAGAAGCATCACTGATTGGCTGCCTCCTGCACGCCCTCTACTGGGGATTGAGCCTGCAACCCAGGCATGTGCCCTGACCTGGGATCAAACCAGTGACCCCTTGGTTCATAGGTCGATTCTCAACCCCTGAGCTACATGAATGCATTTTTGACAAAAGGAAATATTATACCTGTATATTTGTCTGTTGTAGTAACAAACGTATATAGTTGTGTCCATGTGAGTCCAGGACAGTACACTGGGCAGTTTCCCTAATGGACTTCAATGTAGAATGCAATGTCTGTAAAACCTAAGGGCTAAAAGTGTGCTAACTTGAAGTGGACACTTACATTGTCAAAATTTAATAGTAAGAACAGAAATTATTTAGAACCTACACACAGTAATTTTGCAGAGAGGAGTCTTATTTCTGACATGTTTAGAATGTCAGTGCGTTTGATACTTAAAGGCAGATTGGATTTTAGTTGATTTTAATATTGGGTTTCCACTCTGTTGACTGTGCCATATGCTTGTATTAAGGCCCACCGCTTCCACTTGGGTCCACACTGCTGTGTTTTATACAGTTGTGTTTTTTATTTTCTGCTCATATACTTGGAGTGCAGCTTTCAAAGGTAATTTTCTTCCCCATTGCATTTCTTTCTTTTTTTTTTAAACCATGCCTCCTCTCAGTATATCAGAAATCTTATTTTTATTTACTATTCCTACATTATTAATTGTCGCTCAGAAAGCTGTATACTGTTTGATGAGAACTAGACCTAAAGATAAATACCGATTTGTATTTAGTATGTTTTGTACATTTGTTTAAAGGGAATAATGCCTTAAAAAAACAAGAATGGAAGGGATTAAGTAGAAGAATGTGGCAATATTCTGACAATTGTTTTGTGTGTGTTTGTATTTGCCATCTATAGAAAGCAACTTTCCATATCTTATCTCTTTCATGGTGGCACAAAATAAGAATCCCTCACAAGAGAGCTCTCTTCCTCTCATCTCCTCATCCCGTACGTAAGTGTGCATGGATATTTTCTCCTACATTTGTCAGGTTGCTTTTTGGTGTTTTGTTTTGTTCTTTTTTTTCCTTGCTGACATCCCAAATAGTAGCCAGGGGCAGCATCATACTATGCGTAAGGCTGTTTTGTTTTTTTGACACTATTGTATTTTTCCCTTCTCTAAAATCAGTTCCTGTGTACTATTTTTTTTTTTTATTTTTTTTTATCAATTAGCTTTTGCTGGGACCTGTCTAACATAGAATGATGATTTTCCCCCCCATCTGTCAAGGGGGTTTTTAATAAATGCCACCGGTGGGGTTAGAATATTCTCCGGTGTTTGCTTTAGAGGAACAAGGGGATTGTCAGAAATCCTAGCCAAACTGAACCATAATTAGAGAGAAAATGTTAGCAATTAGAACTATACATTAGGCTTTAATTTACTACCATGGAAAAGTCGAGGGTGGCATTTTTATTCCATTTTTAGGTACAGCCAGATGGATTGCTCATTACAGGATAATTTCTGCCAACCCTCTGCATTTCTCGGGGTAACAAAGTGGCGGAGAGAGCACTGAGCAGTCAGTGGCTCAGATTGTATTTTATTTTTTGCGGGTGTGGTGAGTGCAGTGGGAGGTTGAGCAGTTATCAGTTTCCTACACAGTCATTGACGTTATTGGGAATCTTTTTATGTGCTGAATAATTTCAGGCCAGGAAAACAGTTTGGGAACACAAGTACATTCATTTAATTTACTTTTAGACCCTCGCTTCAATGTATTGTACTGATGTGGCTTAACAACCTTCAGGTTACAAAATTTCCCTTTTCAGGGTTTCCACTTTTGATATTTCTTAATGATCAAAATGAACATTTTAAGCTATGCCAAAGACACTATAGCTGCATTCAATACCAGTCTAATTCCTGAAAGCTCCAGAAGCCACAGCATGAAACTTAGTTGAAAATGATCACATTTTCTTTTTATCTCACATGTGACATTTTCATAAAATGAATTTTGGGCCAAGACGGTAATGACTATTTAAAACAAATGTATTTATATATTTATGTATGTATGCATTTATTTATATTTACAAATGTATTTATTTTGATGTAACAATATTTTTTCATGAAGAAAGAAATCTTCTGGTTACTTTATATTACAATGAATCAAAATCAGCCACAGTTGACCGACTGCTACGGCTCAGTAGTTGAGAGTCAACCTATGAATCAAGAGGTCACGGTTCAGTTCCTGGTCAGAGCACATGCCCAGTTGCAGGCTGGATCTCCAGTATGGGGTGTGCAGGAGGCAGCCAATTGGTGATTCTCTCTCATGATTGATGTTCATATATATATATCCCCCTCTTCCTTCCTCTCTGAAATAAATAAAAATATATTAAAAGACAAAACAAATACATTTTTAAAAATCAGCCACAGTTTCCTTTGCTTTTGAAAATGTAGTTGAAAATACTTTATTTTCTTGTGATAAAACATATATAACATAAAACATTATTTTAACCATTTTTAGATGTATAGTTCAGTGGCATTAATACTTCACATTGCTGTGAATCACCACTATCCCTCTTCAAAACATTTTCTTTAAAAAAATATATTTTTATTGATTTCAGAGAAAAAGGAAGAGGGAGAGAGAGAAGCATCAAGGAGGAGAGAAAATCATTGATTGTCTGCCTCTTGCACACCTCCCACTGGGGATGTGTCGCAACCAAGGTACATGCCCTTGACCAGAATCAAACCTGGGAACCTTGAGTCTGCAGGCCGATGCTCTATCCACTGAGCCAAACAAGTCAGGGCCAAAACATTTTCATCTTCCCAAACTGAAATTGCGTTTATTAAACAACAAATCTCCATTTCCCTCCCCCATTCTACTTTCTGTCTCTATAAATGGACTCCTCTAGGTATCCTATATAATAAAAGATTAATATGCCAATTGACTGAATGGTGGAATGACAGGAACATCTGCAGTCCCTCACCGCAGCTGGCCCACCCCTGATGGCTCCCATTGGGTGGGCCAGCTAGATCCCACCAGTGCACGATTTCCTGTACTGAGCTTCTAGTCTCATATAAGTGGAATCACACAATCTGTGGCCTTTAGTGTCTGGTTTATTTCACTTAGCATGTCTGTAAGGTTCATCCATGTTGTTGCAGGATTACTCATTTTTTAAGGCTTAATAATATTCCATTATTTGTACACTAGAGGCCCGGTGCATGAAAATTGTGCATGGGTGGGGTCCCTAGGCCTGGCTGGCGATCAGGGCCAATCAGGTTCTCCACCTCCCCTTTCTTCATTACCTGTGTGCCGCCAAGGCATGCCTCCCCCACCTTCCCTTGCTATGCCCACCACTAACTTTACCTCCCCCGCACCCCCCACCTCCAGTTCTTCAGCCTGTCTCTGATTGGGTGATTGGGATCTGCTGGCCAGGAGGAAGGACCAGGAGGTTGGAGAGCAAACCCTAACTAAGTGATCAAGGCCTGCCAGCCGGGGGGAGCGGCCAGCTGCCACTATGGAGGATCAAGAGGTTGGCCAACAGGCTCCAATGGCAATCGGGGCCTGCAGGCTGGGGACAGTTTCTGCATTGAGCATCTGTACCCTG
This sequence comes from Pipistrellus kuhlii, assembly GCF_014108245.1. NCBI lineage: Eukaryota > Metazoa > Chordata > Mammalia > Chiroptera > Vespertilionidae > Pipistrellus > Pipistrellus kuhlii. The sequence goes on along the minus strand of NW_023425404.1, from coordinate 24,842,612 downwards.
GTGGTCAGTGTGCATCGTAGTGACCAATCATTCCAGTTGTTCCATTGTAATGATTGTTTAGGCTTTTATATATATACTAGTGGCCCAGTGAACAAAATTTGTGCATGGGAGGAGGGTGTCCCTCAGACTGGCCTGCACCCTCTCCAATCTGGGACTCCTCAAAGGATATCCTACTGCCGGTTTATAGAGATCAGGCCTAAACCGGCAGTCAGATATCCCTCTCGCAATCTGGGACTGCTGACTCTTAACTGCTCGCCTGCCTGCCTGCCTGCCTGATTGCCTCTAACCACTCTGCCTGCCAGCCTGTTCATCCCCAACTGCCCCTCACCACCAGCCTGCTCAGCCCCAAATGCCTCCCCACCAGCCTGATCACCCCTAACTGCCAGTGTGCTTGCTCCTAACTGCCCCCTGCTGGCCTGCTTACTCCAAACTGCCCCCCCTCCCACTATCCTGATCACCTCCAACTGACCCCCACTGATGTCCTGCTTGCCCCCAACTGGACCCCCTGCTGGTCTGCTTACCCCCAATGGCCCCACCTCCCACCAGGCCATCACCCACAACTGCCCTCCCCTCTTGGCCTCTAACTGCCTCCACCTCGGCCCTGCCACCATGGCTTTGTCCAGAAGAACATCCGGAAGGTCTCCCAGCCTAATTAGCATATTACCTCTTTATTAGTATAGGTAGAGGCGTGGTGCAGGGGTGGGGGATGGCTGAGTTGCCCTGAAGGATGTTCTGGATGAGGGTAGGGGTCCCACTGGAGTGCCTGACTAGCCTGGGTGAGGGGCTGATGGCTGTTTATAGGCTGGTCAAGCCTCCTGCAGGGACCCTCATCCCACGGGGGTGTGGCCAGCCTGGGTGAGGGGCTGAGGGCTATTTTCAGGCTGGCCACACCCCTTTTAGGGTTGGGAGTCCTGCTGGGGTGACTGGCCAGCTTGAGTGAGAGGCTGATGGTCATTTTTAGGGTGGCCATGCTTCCCGGCGACCCAAGCTCACAGCCCCTCCTTTTTTCTTTTTTTTCTTTTTTTTTTTCTTTTTTTCAGTGCTTCCTTGAGTGGCTAGGAGGCAACCCAAGCCTCCTGCTTACTCCAGCTCCATGGATGCAGCCATATTTGTTGGGTTAATTTGCATACTTGCTTCTGATTGGCTGGTGGGTATAGTAGAGTGATAGGTAATCTGCATGTTTCTCTATTAGTGTATTTTAAACCTTTTACACAGATTTCCCAAAGATTTATCTCCACTCTCAAATGTTGATAAGTTGCCATCTATAAATAAGCAATGTTTGCCATTGGTGAGGTGGCTGATAGAAAGGTTGGAGAGTTTTGCCCCATGGCAATTCATTGTAGGCAATTTAGACAATAAACAAAGGAAACGAACCAATCTATATACTAGCATATAAAAGCCAGAATGACCAGAACAACCAGAATGACCAGTAGCTATGATGTGCACTGTGGCAGCCAACAGGTCCGATCAACCCCCCCCACCCCCACCCCTCCCCCACCCCACCCCACCCCCCCGCAACCTCCTGCAGCCCCTCCCCCTGGCCAGCCCAACCCCGGATCGGCCCTCCCACCCTGATCGAGGGTGCACCAGGCCTCTAGTCTTTCCATGAAAGACCAGTTGAGGACAGCCATATTAGGCTAATTCAAGTCATGACATGAAGAGTAAAGCAGTTAATTAATTTTATTTTCAGGTAAATGTTAAAAAGGCATTATTAAAAACATTTACAGCTGTAATTAATTACAGAATTTTCAATGGTGGATAAAGTCAGGTACCTAGTATCCTCAATTTTCTCGTTCGTCGAAGGATCAGAAGAATGAGAACTATTTTTCCTGTATTCCACATTGTATCAGAATTTAGCTAAAGTTTCCCACACCTCTTATGGAAAACATCAGCACAAAAATGCCATACTTTTGTCAATTAATAATTCGATAGTTCTATAGCAGTGTGACAGAAAAAAAAATTTTCCTCATAAAAAATTATATTATGTAAACAAAACAATGAACTTTTGAGTTTTAAATGTTTAGATGGAAGCCGAAACTGGTTTGGCTCAGTGGATAGAGCATCGGCCTGCGGACTGAAAGGTCCCAGGTTCGATTCCAGTCAAGGGTATGTACCTTGGTTGCGGGCACATCCCCAGTAGGGGGTGTGCAAGAGGCAGCTGATCGATGATTCTCTCTCATAGATGTTTTTAACTCTCTATCCCTCTCTCTTCCTCTCTGTAAAAAATCAATAAAATATATTTAAAAAATAAAATAAAATAAAATAAAAGTTTAGATGGCAAAAGTTTATTTAAGACCACTCTGCCTGAAGATAAAGTTCAGCTATAACACATCACCTTTCATAAGCTCCCTTAGAAGGAAAACTCTGCAGAAAAGGGATGGCAAGACTTCTGTGGGGCTAAAAAATATTTTCCCTCCTATCTTCTAAGTTCTTTTAGCCAGGTTAATAATCAAATTATTGTGACTGTGTTTAAGATTTTAAAAGGAGTGCTAGAATTGGTAAAATTAGAACTGAAATTTTTAGGTTAGAGAAGTTAAACCTTTAACTTCATCTATTTAGATATAGCCAAATTGCTCTGCAAAATTTCCTGGTTTTGAAATATGTTAAAAATGTTCTCTCTACTTATTTTTTTTTTCTCTGAATGCTCTAGACTTTGATGCAATAATTTATCTTATTCTTTATTTTAGCATTACAAATTTTCAAAATGATAATCTATGGCCATAGGAACCACTCATTCCTGATGCTTAAAAGTGCTCACCTTTGACTTTTAAGTTATATTAGTCATTATTCCACCTTTTTAAAGATAATTATGACACATATGAGAAAACTATCACTTTGATATGAAATTGTGGAAATCTAAAATCTGAGTCCTAAAATAGTGTTGGTTTTTTTTTTTAAATATATTTTTTTATTGATTTTTTACAGAGAGAAAGAGAGAGGGATAGAGAGTTAGAAACATCGATGAGAAAGAATCATCGATCAGCTGCCTCTTGCGCACCCCCCACCGGGGATGTGCCTGCAACCAATGTACATGCCCTTGACCGGAATCGAACCCGGGACCTTTCAGTCCGCAGGCTGATGCTCTATCCACTGAGCCAAACCGGTTCCGGCCTAAAATAGTGTTTTTAAGGAACTTGTTGCAAATCATCTTATTCTATAATTATTTGGATATATACCTTTACAAATAAACTTGAGGGTCTTCAAGCATACAGGTTATGTCTTACTCAATTTCACATACCCTTAGCACTTAGAACTTGATGTGGCTTGTTTATGTAGAAAATTTGTAAATATTAATATTTATAACTTCTTCTCAACTTATTTTATAACCCAAATGAATACATAATTTCTTCACAGATATCTCTGAGAAAACATTTTAAAATGCTTTTTCAAATTGTGATAATTATGCTGTATAATCGTAAGGAGTACTCTGGAGCTTGAACCAGGGGTCTTCAAGATGCTGGACACATGAACCTGGGTACCCAGGCATGGGAAGTGTTCAGGAAACCAATTTCTAGATCCTCAACTTTCACCTGTACTTGGTCATATATTTATTCATTTTCTTTTTTTTCAATTGTATGAGTCCATTCATATAAAACACAAATATATGCAAAACTAATCTATGCTATTATAAAATCAGAATGATGATTACCCTTGTGGGAGTGATAGTGATGGGAAGTTTCTGGTAATGTTCTATTGCCTAACTTAGATGTGCTCAGTTGTGCAAAATTCATCAAGCCAAGTAGTTATTGTGTAGAGATGTATATTAAAGGTCAATAAAAAGTTCAAATAAAATAAGAAAAAACTAAAAAATTTAAAAAGAATAAATGCTAATAGAATATTCGAAAGAACTCACATATTCATTAACAACCAATTAGTTTGTTTCAGGACCATTGTGAATTCATGAGTTTAAGCACATGGGCTTAAGCAGTTAATGGGCTTCAAACCACATCCTTACCAATGCTCAAATTGTTCCATCCTTGGCAAGAGGGAGTGTCTTTGAGTTGGCTCCTGTATCTTTCTGACATGCCTTTTATGATAATCTTTGATTTTTCTCACTATCTAGTAGGTTGACAAGATATTCCTGTCTATTCTTGTACATATTCTGCCTCATACTTGAAACTAGCTATTTTCTTATGATGTTCTTATTTCCCTAAAGGGAATAGGATTTTAAGTCCACTATCTAAATGCTAAGAACACTTACATACTTATTATTATCTTAAAGCTATTCTAATCCTTTTCAGTAGATAAAGTCAAGGATTTTTTTAAAAGATAAAATATAGTTCATACTGATATTTCTAATTCAAATTTAGGACTATAAGTTTTGTTATTCAAACTCTTCTGTCTTGCATCTATATCTCCTTTTTCTCTCCCAAAGAATTCTGATTATTAAGGACACCACAGAGAATAGAATTAGATCATCAAAAATTTTCTCATTTTCATTTTCCACATTACACAGGATACTAGTACTAAATCTAACACTCATAACATGATTATTGTAAAGAGTTTAAAATTCTTTTTGCTGTTCTTATCCTCCTAAAGACTGGATATGCATTTAATTTATGTTACCTTTTATTTTTAAGGATTGCTTTTAAAATTTAATTTTGTATGTTTCCAAGCCATATCATAAAACATATCTATTCAAGGAAGACTAGCTTTTATTTCTTACTGCTCTCCTATTTCTTTTTTCCTCTAATATATAACCATTTAAATATTGTTTTTCCCCCCATTATTTGTTTTGTTATTATTAGCAAATTAACACACACACACACACACATACACTTTCTTTGAGAAATATAAATATACTATAAATTCTTCATTTAGAGAATGTATATATTTATATTTAGCTATATATTTATATATAAATTTTCTCTACTTGCCTTAAAACAATTTAGTAATATAGGACACCGATCCCTGGGAGTGGAACTGTATAAGGAAATTCCTAATTTCTTTCCAAGGAATTAGTATATCATTAGATGGATATACTAAAGTTTAGATGGAGAATAATGCTTTATATATTTTTATTTGTGAATCATGTGATTGACACCTTTTGAAAGATTTTCTAATTAAACACTTTATTTGTCATCCATAACTCTAACTTTCTCTATCAGAGCTATAGATATACTTTGTAGACACTAGATTGGAACTTTTTTCTTTTTATTGTTTATATCTCTTTCACAGTTTTATTTTGTCTCTTCCTACTGCTGTGTTCCGACCACACTTCCACCTTGAGGTTTTCCATTTATGTCCATGAGGCCATGAGTGGTCTCCCCCTCTTCCCTTCTTGTTAAGCTTCTGCACTGTTTATGCCTTAGTCCACAAAGTCATGGATCTAATGAAGTGCCCTGTCCATTGTCTTTCTTAGCCTTTTCCCTATATATTGAAAACTTTTTTTGAAATTTATTTTTAAATCCTTTATTATAAAAAAAATAAGTTTTCAAAATATTATCACAGGTGGCTTATTTTTTTAAAATTAGACTTTTGGCAATTTCTTCTCCAGTGGGATGAATCTGATAAAAAAAAAAAAAGTGCCCAAGTTGACTTATCCATATTGTTCTTGACACTCTAAAAATATATCTGGTCATAAAATCCAAGATTCTTATAAAGCAATGCATCCATGAGTACTTAGAGGGACTCCAGTATCCTGGTTACCAGGAAAAATGCATGCTATTCATTAACTATGTATAAAACTGATCATCTCTGTGAAATGAAGCCCTTACTAAGATTTTTTAAAAAATATATTTTTATTGACTTCAGAGAGGAAGGAAGGAGGAGAGAGAGAGAGAAACATCAATGATGAGAGAGAATCATTGATTGGCTTCCTCCTGCACACCCTCTACTGGGGATTGAGCTTGCAAACTAGACATGTGCACTGAATGGCTCATAGGTTGACTCTCAATCACTGAGCCACTTTGGCCAGGCCCTTGCTAAGATATTTTAACCCCAGTAGGATATTAGTGACATCTCTTAAGAAGTGATAAATAGACAAACAAAAAAAAAAAAACTGCTGTGAATTCATTCCTTTGAACTTTAACATAGCAACTTCAGTTCAGGTGTAGACCAAGGGCTTCAGTCTAGAATAGCACTGTTCAGTAGAGGGTTTGCAGGAGGCAGCCAATCAATGATTCCCTCTCACCATTGATGCTTCTATCTCTCTCTCCCTCTCCTTTCCTCTCTGAAATCAATAAAAATATATTAAAAAACAACAATAACAAAGAAAATTCTTCTAACCGTGTGTGGAGTGCTTCCATGTTGGCAGGTTCTACTGCATGCGTTGTCTCTGCCAAGAACTGTGACAGAAAGGAGAGTGATGGGATGAGAACTGAACTGAGACGATGTGTGGCATAGTTGACAGTCACCTGCAGTAACCACTCCATGGATTCAAGCACGTGTGCTGTCCTGGGCAGCTCTTAATTTTAGTTCATTTTCCTGGGCTATTTATTTGCTAGCTCATTAATTGCCTCGAAGCAGATAAAATGTTTCCTTTAAGAAGGTTAAACAAAGAGTTTATTGACAGAGTGAAACGGTTGAAGACAACATTATCAAATAAAAGACACTTTATTTAAACACCAAATTAATCACTTAAAAGAAAATTAAAGGTCATATCTTCTCCTAACTAAATAATGTTAACCAGTAGTGACATACCCATTTTAGATACAAGCAGCAAGCTCTCTCAGCCTTGGGCTGCTGACCAAACTGTGCCTTAGCTTTTCAAGTTTATTGAATCCATAATTACATCAGCATTTTACATATCAATGCTTTAAACAACATTTCAGCCACAATGTGATGTCTTTCATTATACGTTTTAAAATAAAATTGAAGCTTCTCTTTCATCCCAGAAGAGGACATGTGTTCTGAGAGAAGCTCCTCGCCATGGAAATGAATGCACCTCGGCTCTGGCTCCAGTAAGGGGACTTCCCACACGGGCCTGTGCATGAGTGCCCTTGGCATTGCCCTGGTTGCCCTGACTGTTTCAGTTGGGGACATGTGCGCAATCACACCCGCACCTGTTTTCAGAACCCTCTGCAGAGACTGAGGAGAAAGGCACAGCGCTTTTTGCTTTGGAAGAGGTAGTGCTGTCCCCAAGGTTGTCTGGAATTTTCCTTTCTGGTTGGAGGGTGCCCACCACATCCGGCCACACACACCTTTCTCAGGCAGCCATGGGGGAATGCCCCATGGCCTGCTCCACTACTGGGCTCTTAGTAACCAGCTCCCAACCACAGTGACTGTTGAGTGTTGGCAGGTACCATGGATTCACACTCCAGGCTCTTCCATGGTGAATCCCACGCTGATGCAGGCGGCTTTGTTCCACTTAGCGCTGAAGTTTCGTTTGTAGCCAGAAAGGAGTTAGGAAATTTAAGGTTCATCAAATCCAGTGTTAGTCTACTCCTGCTGGATAGGACCATCAGACATTCCAGCAAATCCTACTTTGTATCAACACACTTTATTATGCATATATGGAGGAAATGGAGAAAAAGACTCCCCACGAACCATAATTTGATTTGATGCCTATTTTTGCGTGCCAGTTCCTGTCTGATTTTTAACCCGGTTTCAGTAAATACCCTGCAGTAATCTTTCTTTTAGAGTAACTGTCTCGATTCATCATGTTTCAATTAATGAGTACTGCTTCTCTAAACTCATCACTGCTCCTTGTTTGGTAACTGAAGATTTTTTGAAGGCAAGGGACTAAATTCGGGCTTTAAAACCCTGAGATGATTCTTGGAAATAGCATCCAACAATCTAAACCTCAATGTTTCCAACATTTACTAACTGGGTTTACTGTCTCTCCCAAATCCCATGCCCCCAACCACATTATTTATTTTTTCCAACAGAGATGAGAGAATCTGCTCATCACAAAGTACACGTCCGAAAAGGTATGTCTCTATGACACGGGTGGGTAACATAATGTAAGATTCCCAACCCATCATTTAAAGAAACAGTGAAAGGGAAGGTTGATTCAAACAATCCTGATAACCACCGATTGAGAGACAGAAAGGAATAAAACAGGACTTTTCTGATTATTTTAGATTCTATCTTCCCCCTTTTCAAACCCCCCCCCCCCATTAGACATTTATATTGAGGAAGAAAGGCACTTTGTGTTTAAGGTTAATCAAGTTCCAGTACAATTTTTTTTTTCAAACTAGAATCACACTAATCTTTTTTCCTTGCTCTAATGTGTGGCTGTTGAAATCCTCAGCTGTGATAAATTAAGCTACTTATTAATCTAATTATCGTACATTCATCCTCGAAACTTTCATGTGACTTGAAAAGGCTATTCAACCTTTTCCCTCCCCTCCCAGAAAGGGCTCAACCTTGCACCAATTAAGATCATTCTGAAGTAAGGCTTTTAAAAAAGCTTTCTCTAATCACCCAGCAAAACGTGGGCCAGCGGAAACCAAACTCGGGGCTCTGGGAAAAAGTTTAGCATTCCTTTCTGTCTGCCAACTTTTATGGTTTCATTGCACGAGGGAGGAAGGCTTCATTTTCCTATTCAGTTGTTCTTTCACTGACCTCCAAATAGAGTCCATGTAATTGCTGAGCAACTAAAGTTGCAGCTTGTGTTTTAAAAATCAATTGCCATTCTCCGACTATAGAAACGTAACAATGCACAGATTTGCTGGAAAATGCCCAGGGCCAACCATACGAACTAAACCCTGTACTGTATCTGTACAATGGAGGAGCTTTGACCCCTAAAGCACGTACTTACCATGCAGATTTCTAAAAGGGCTTCTTTTATGACTTATCTATTGAGATTAAAATGTCTCCATCCTAATATAGGTTCAATTTAGAATTAAAAATATGTTGCAAATGTGTCATATCTTAAACATCCATTCATTGCCAAATGCCTTCGTTATTAAAAAAAAAAGATGGCATAAATGAAGCTATTTTACATTCAAATTAAACTAGCTATTAATTTGAATGCAAAGCAGCTCAACATACAGGATGCAATGTCAATGACAGGTTTACCCCAAGACAGAATTCAGGGGCGAGTCCATGTGGGTGAGTCCAGGCAGGTTGGCCCTGACTCTTGGTGCCTGGCAAACCTGCTCGCTGTGAATAGTTTTTGAAGTGAATGTTTAAAAGAGTGGAATTATAAAGTATAATTACATTTTAGTGAAACTCTAGAAATCAGGAAAAAAAATCAGCGGGGAATTTTTAGTGAAACATGATGTGCTGTCATTATCATTAAAAGATAAAAGTTTCACACTGTTTTTATCTGTTTGTTTGGAAGACATCCAGCCTTTACAGTTATGCAGGAAACAAAAAGCGGGAATGCAGGAGTAATTATTAAAACCGTGTGATTTGTTATCTCAGCTACTGTCTTTCCGAATGGTAATGCGATATCAGCAGCTGCAGACGGCCGCTGATTTCGTCTATTAGTAAACAAGTGCTTTGGAGACCTGTGTGAGGCACTTTAAGCTCGCTACTCCCCGAAGTGCTGTCAGGCTTAACGACTAATCCATGGTATTTCAGAGCACTGGAAATTCATCTTTATAAAACCTGAACAAAAAAAAAAAAAAGGGAAAAAAGCCTGGAGGGCATGAGCTCCCTCTGGTGAGACAAATGACACGTTCATTTATTAATGAAACAATAACCCTGGAAAGAGGATCAAAGCACATTCCATCTCACTTTACAATCCCCAGTTTTCTCAGGCCAAACCATTTAATTGAGCCATGACAATGGAATACTTAATTGTGGCCTTAAAGTTTTGAAGAAGCGACTTCTTCAGCACCAATGTGCATTTCGGGATTGTTATCCAACTATAATGTAGCCGGATGGAAGCTGGCGGAATCTGATGCATCCCACATTGGGGGGCCTTGCGCCAGCAGGAAAGGGGTTTTCTCGGATCTGCAGCACTCACCGCAGTGCTTCTCGCCTGTCCCTGCCCGCTCCCTGGCCTGAAACAGTCTCGGCAGGTGGCTTCCTCAGGATGAATGATCTGGCCTTATTGGTGGGTGACCGGGTAAGACACAGGTTCTTTCGGCATGTCCCCTGCTTCTGGGCCATATGAGGAACAGGAGTTCCCACTCCCAGAACCCAGAAATGGAACGGGACACCCAGCATGGAGCCCAGGGTGAAGTCCTGACAGGCCTGGGGCATGTGCAGCACACAGGAAAGACTTACCTACCCCCGTGTGGTTTCTCCGTCAGTGGTGTCTGAGAGTGATGGTCATGATTCCATCCTTCCCAAACTAACAAACCTGTAAAATTTTACAAAATGGAAATGTCTGTGTCTATTTTACTTTATTGTTTTTTAAATCCTCATCCAAGGATATGTTTTTATTGATTGTTAGAGACAGAGGAGAGGGAGAGAGAGAGAGAGAGAGAGAGAGAGAGAGAGAGAGAGAGAGAGAGACAGAGAGACAGACAAAGAGAGAAAGAGAGAAGCATCAATGTGAGAGAGGAACATCTATCAGTTGCCTTTTATATGCATCCCAACTGGGCATTGAACCTGCAATCCTTTGGTCACAGGATGACACTACAATTGACTGAACCACTTGGCCAGGCCAAAAAGTCTGTGTTTAAATTCTATAAATTAACCCTGAATTTCAGCACAACATTCTAGCTTGATATTGTTTTATTTATACTTAAACAACAACTTTTCCAGGGCTTTGTTGACTATGCTGTTTTACAAATTAAACCAAACTTTCAGGAGCGTCTTAAGGCTCAGAAGGGCAGAGTTCAGAAAATGTTTGATGATTTATTGGAAAGGGGCCCTGAAGATTTTATATGTAATCTCTAGAACTCACCTGACTTAGACTTAAAACATTCTATTAATAGGCCAGTGTGACTTTAAGCCCAGTTTTCTATCACACGGCATCATTTGGAGCTTATATATAGACTTTCTTTTGTTTTGCACCTGCTCATATTAGTTCATTGGAAGATCCATGAAGCAATGAAAGTCAGTAGTCAGAAGTGAAGATTGGATCCTATCTACGCTTAGGATCTTTTTTTCTCTGATCTGCTTTTGAATATAAGCTTTATAAAAATCTTTTTTCTCTCTAGGTTTTTAGACTTAAGAATAAATATTAGATTTAGGAGTACCTTTATATTAAATATAGTAAAGTACCTTGGAAATTTTTTTATAAAGAAAATCTTAAAAAAAAAAAAAAGAAAGAAAGTCTTACTATGAGGCCATCAATTTGAAAATGTTCCTTTTAGTTTGTGCTCGCCTTCATAATCTGCAGGGTAATTTTTCCAGCTACACACAGGGGAATGGTAGGATTCAGAGCATGCAGTGCAGTTCCCTCTGAAAGAACATGGAATGCTGGAAGTCAACAGTCATAGTAGGGGCTGGCCTATGAGCAAGAGGAGGTGTCAGATGGACTGTCTGTCTGCAGGAAACAATGACTTTTCCAGCCTCTCCTGTTGGTTATCTTTTATGCCTAAATGTAAAACATTTTTTTTTAATGCATCTAGAAAGACTTCATGAGTGTGGCATATGAATGTTCAAACTGCCATGGCATTGATGGCCACACCATAAAGTTCACCTGAGCCAAGGCTGAGACAGAGTAAAGAGATTTACTTTGGCTGAAAAGGGGTACTTCTATACTTCTACAGAGCACATTCAACTAATATGTATATCATTCATTCATTCATTCATTCATTTCTTCTTTTATTTATTTAGCATGTCAATTAGTTATTCAGTAAGTATTGGTTAAAGGTCTAGTGCATGATTATCATAAACACGACTATGGATAGATGAGGACTGCATGTGTTTTTGTAAGGTACGTGGGAACTGAGACTAGGCATAGAAAGGAAAACAAGGAGCAGGTTGGGGATAACAATCTGGAGACAGAAATTTAGTTCTCCTTCAACATTATTTTGAAAAGGTTCACGCACCCTTTGGTGTGTGCCTGTTGAATGTGTAATGGGAGTATTCATCCAACAGTATCTATCAAGCAGCTGCCACATTCTATGCACCACGTAGAACATATACACAGAAAAAGGCACTGTCCTTGCATCTCAAGATCTCCTATTCTGCAGTCTGGGCATGGTCCCATGGTATCCCATATAATAAAAGTCCAATATGCAAATTGTTGGGAGTTTGACCGATTGCTATGACATGACATGTGCTGACTACCAGGGGTGGAGGCGCTGCTGGCCTTGAGGAACCCCAATGAGAGTGGCACTGTGGTAGGATGGTGGAGTAGGTGAGAGGGCGGTGCCCAGCCAAGGTAGGTGTGAGCAGGGGTACCATTGTCCCACCAATCCCCCCTCAGATGGTGACCAGCAGCAGTGGTGGAGGGGCAGGGCCATCTTCTGGCTCCAAGGTGCTGAGGGAGCTGGCAGGGGGCCTGGCCCCAACCAACTGCCCCGCAGGCGGGATGGTGGAGCAGGTGAGGGGTCAGTGCCAGGCCAAGGTTGGGTGCCAGGTGGGGCTGTAGGGCTGCAAGGCTGGGGGCATAAACTCAGGCCCGATCCCCACAAGCCCCACCTGTGCATGAATTTGTGCACCGGATCTCTAGTATACATATAAGACAATGAACTTGAGATAGATGACGAGGCTCTGCATTGAAAGGTACCAATGGCAACTTCAAGGTGAATTGTAAATTTTGAATAATTACAACTTTCATGACTTGGTCTGAAAGTTGGGGCTTGGTCCTCCTATTTCCCATTTTGCTGAGAAATGTGTACTCTGGGAAGGAAGGAGGACAAGAGGCTTACAAACAGGTGCATGCATTCACCTTTTGGCCCTTCTCACCTCCTACCCTTATAAACTTTGTTTCTTGAAGAGAGAAACAAGCTCATTACTAAGAGTTAGTGTAATATTTGATTGCTTTTACTGTCATAACAGATACATAAACTGATACTTCTATAGCAATGAATAACTACATATGTACATATGGTTTCATGAACAAGTTTAATAAGCACTAAGAATTAAAAAAAGCTGTGGTTGCTGGATGGGATCTTAAAACAGAACAAAAGTACATTTAGGTAAAAACTAAGAAATTCTTCTAAAGTGTACATTTTAGTTAAAAAAACAAAAACAAAAAATATACCTCAAAACACTATGGTCTGTTTGCCTCTCCAGCAGCTCAAATAACTAAAATTTAAAACAATACTAAACCACAAATATATGTAAGGGTAAATGAAGATGATTACTTTCCCATGATGACTACCTACAATTATTTTGGGATTGCTGAGATTCCATAAAATATCAATTATAAATCTGAAATATTTTTCTAGCTTTTCTTTTCTTGGTGATTCTCATATGCTGGTAATAGATAATCCTGCACTGTTTTTGCATTAGAGTGTAATATGTGACTACATTGATTTTCTCTTCTACATTTTACTAACAAATTAATTATCAGAATGCCTTGCTATGAATTTAAAATTTTTTTTCATGTATTCCACAATTCTGTTGATGGCATTCAGGAGTCCCACTAATATATTGTACTTGACCAGTTACACTTCTTTCTTTTTAGCATTCTAAGCTACAGTTAAATCATCCCAAATGTAACACGGAGAAAGGAACACATTTCATCTCTCTATGTTCTCTGTAGTCCATCTCCATTTCATCACAAGCCTAAAGGAGCTTATGGTGCAGAATATTTAGAAAATATCAAAATAGTTCAGAATAAACTGTTCAAAATAAGGTCATGGCTCTTTATTCACATGAAACACAACAAGATGTTATGTTTACTGTTTGATATTTGTTTCTTGAATTCAATAAAGAAATGAATGGCAGTTTAGTAACTGCCAAAATAGTAGCAAATATTTAATCACAAAACATAACCCAAAACATTTATTTTCTTACTCTCTGAGGCAGATGTTTATATTTAATATTGGTACATATTATGTAATAAGTAAATAAAAACAATATTCTAAGTAATAAGAATTTCTAAATTAATAATTAAATTCATTTTCCTACTTAAGATTTATCTTTCTCTAATATATGTGTTAGAAATAATAATTTTTAAAATTGCTATTATAGTTTTTAAAAAATTGGTAACTGATAGTCAACAAATACTGCTCTTCCCCATTTTCCCCACATTCTCCACTCCCAAAGCACACATGATTTTATTCTATGAAACTAAAAGCCCAGTGGGCAAAATCGAGCAGCCCCGCCCACCCACATCAGACTTTGGTCATTACTGCATAGGAGCCACAGGTAATATATATAATTTTGTTGACTACACATACATGACAACATAATAATAGTATCAGATTTGAAAACAACACACTAAGTAGACACCAAGTAATCCCTATCTCCTGCTTAAATAATTCCTGATTGCATTTCATAGGGACTGAGTTTCTATCAGGGTGAACAATAGACAGTAACATAACTGGGGCCACAGCCTAGAGATCATCTCAGCTTTGGGGAAACAAAATGGCCCTCGCTATCTACCAGTAGGGAATACAGGATAGGCTATATCGCTTTAATTAGGCTCCAGCCCCAAAACATGAACCCTTTTGAACTTTGCTGCTGTATTTCTAAAGTTCTGGTAGTTTAGCTAACATGATAAACACTGGATGTTATGTATTTAACTAATTAATCTATACATTGCCTGAAGGCTCATGTTAACTTCTAGCTCTGTCTGAGTGATTGCAAAGTAGAAGTCCTAGCGTATCTTCAAACACAGACTACATTCTTGCAAAGCAGACACACATTTGTATGGCCCCACGCAGACCTAGCCCCAGAGGTAAACAGATCTTGACGTCGTTTGGGATCTCGGATGGCCTCTGGGAGACCAGCCTTCCATAGGTGAAAAGGGGCATTCCTGCTCCATTTAGCAACAAGGGAGAAAAACGAGGGCTTGCAACCAAAATGGAAAACAACTTTCCCAGACGGGAGAGAGAACACTTGGCATTCCTGAGGAACAGATGCTTGCTGGTAGAAGTTATGATAATAAACTAAACTGGGTGAGCATTTCCTAAGAAGAAATATTTAATTATCCTGCTCACCATTATGAGGAACTTCTGCCACTCTTCAGGTTATTATACAGTAAATAACCATTTTTTTTCTAAAGGCCAGAGCTGTTTTAATTATATGACAATGAATGCATAATTATTGTTTGTTAGGAATGAATCACAAGACAACAGACTTGATATTGCTGCTCTGGTTAGTGCATCTTAATTACTTTTTCATTTATTTTGCATATAAAAGCTATTTGCTAATTGTCTTTGCTGTAAATATGCAAAATATAATTAGTCATTCATAATTCTTTATGTTATCTGACTGTACATTTGTTTCTGAGGAACATATATTAAAGTGTGAATATTTAATGGGCTTCTTTGTGTGTATGAATTTTTTTTTTTTTTTTTTTTTTACAAAGTTTTAAGTAAGTATTAGGCACATAACAGTTTTAACCCTACTCTTAGGGAAACTTGTTGTGAATAACACAAAGACTGAAAACTATGGAGTTATGGAGTAACTGCAAACTATATGGAATTAAAATTTTTTTCCATATGAAGACACTAATGATGACATGAGTCTCCCAAGACACTCAGATAAATCTTTAAGCATTACCCATTTCAGTTCAAGTTTTTACATATTTATGTGGATATTTACATATTTGTGTGGAAATGAGAAAAGAAACCCATGGATGTGCTTAAACAGTCATTTCTACATGCTCCTAATTGATTGCTTATGTCTGTTTACAACATTGGGTGAACATTCTCAAAAATTTAAAATCTTAACTCTAAGTAATTTGGAAAATCTATGTAAATGGCAATATAAAGGGGTTTATATACATAGATATGTGTGTGTGTAGATATATGTTAATTCTTTTAGAAAATTTTTATTGATTTCAGAGAGGAAGGGAGAGGGAGAGAGAGACAAAAACATCAATGATGAGAGAAAATCATAGATGAGAGAGAATCATAGATTGGCTGCTTCTGCACACCCCATACTGGAGATCCAGCCTGAAACCTGGGCATGCACTCCTGACTGGGAATTGAACCATTACTTCCTGTTTCATAGGTTGACACTCAACTACTGAACCACACTGGCTGGGCTATATGTAAATCTTTTAGTGAATCATGTGGATGTTATGACGAACCCACAGTGAGATTTTGGGCAGATACACAGGAGTCTCAAAAGTGAACCGTACTGGCCAGCTTTTCCGCCTCAAGCACATTTTTTTATTTTTATTAGTTGGAAATAGAACTTGAGCTAATTTCTCCTATGGGAATCACTTCAACATGAACTCACATTTCTGAGAACATATTAATGCCCTCAGACTCATTACAGTGAATAACTGGTTAAACAGATCATGTGCTTTCCAAACAGTATCAATATCAGGAGCATCGACCACTGATTAAATTTTTTTTTTTTCATATTTCTTCAAGAAACCCTGCCTGTCCATCCTGCTGATGCATGTCACATTCCACTTTCTTCACCTCAAACATTTGATTTGCTAACTGGTTGTACTGTTAATCCCATGTCATGACACTTCTATTCACTTCTGCTTTTCAACAGAAAGTGGCTTCTTCAAAAGATAAAGCTAGGTAAAGTCTATTGTGAAGAGGAGAATAACTTGAATGCAGCTATCATATCAAAATGAAAACACACTTCTGCTCTCTTCACCCACTAGACATCCTGAATCCTTTTCTTAATGATGAAGTCAAATAGGATAACTGATGAGAATACAACTGATGATCATTTTTTTTCTTCACAAGTAATCCCATTCTGTAATTCTGTAATTATTCTTATTTATGTTTAATAAATCTTTTTAAATGAACTTATGGAAAAATAGAATGATGGCAGGGTGTGAATTAGATAAGAACTAGTAAACATGGTTTAGAAAATTGTGATATGAATAAATTATATTGATTTCTGTTTATCACAAAAACATTCCAAAGATGTTTTAAACAAAGCTTTTTAAGCCCACACTTGCAAGAACCACAGTTATTGTGTAGGTGTTTTTTGTTGTGGGATTGTCCTTGTGCTTCCTTGAATATTTCTTCTTTTGCTTTTAGAATAACCAGAAGGAATGAAATATATATTTCAAATAGCATTTCACTTAGTTAGGAAAGTTGTAGGGATAATACTCTGTCTAGCACAATCACAATCTTAAAAACCTACTATGGTGTAATAAAATGGTTTAGTTGGATGAGGTTGTGAAATGGAGAATATTGTATAAAAAGATAATTTCACTTTATAATATGAAACAATGAAATTCACACCAATGAATCCTGTAAAGAGAATATTTTATAGCTTTTATGCATGTGTTGATAGCTTGAAGTAGGTTTGAAGATTACATTTTCATCCATATTTCCAAATACTTTCATTATTACAAAAAGAAATATAAGAATGGTTTTTAAAATATATTTTGTAAACTATAGCGTTCTCCCATGACTATAATATATAGGAAATAGAGGCCCAGTGCACAAAATTTGTGCAGGAGGAGGTGTCCCTCAACCCAGCCTGCATCCTCTCCAATCTGGGACATCCCTCTCACAATCCAGGACTGCTGGCTCCCAACCACTCACCTGCCTCTGCCTGATTGCCCTTAACCAATTCTGCTTGCCAGCCTTATCACCCCCTAACCACTCCCTGCCAGCCTGATCGATGCCTAACTGCTCCCCAGTCAGCCCAGTCACCCCTAACTGCCCTCCCCTGCAGGCCTGGTTCCTCCCAACTGCCCTCCCCTGCTGGCATGCTCTCCCACAACTTCCCTGCTGTTCTGGTCACCCCTAACTGTCCTCTCTGCTGGCCTGATCACCCATAACTGCCCTTCCTTGCAGACCTGGTCTCCCCCAACTGCCTTCCTCTGCCATCCTGGTAACCCCTAACTGCCCTCCCCTGCAGGCCTGGTCCCTCTCAACTTCCCTCCCCTGCAGGCCTGGGTCACACCCCCGCCCCCACCATCACCTCAACTATCTTCCCCTGCAGGCCTGGTCCTTTCCCAACTGTCCTTCCCTGAAGGCTTGGTCCCCCCACAACTGCCCTTCCCTGCTATCCTGGTATCCCCCAACTGCCCTCCCTGCTGGCCTGATCACCCACAACTGCCCACAACTGCCCTCCCTTGCAGGACATCTTGTGGAAGCCATCTTCTGTCCTCCCGGGGGCATCCATCTTTGACCACATGGGGGAAGCCATTTTGTGTCTTGGAGTGATGCTCAATTTGCATATTACTCTTTTATTAGATAGGATGATCAGGAAATTTAATATGATTAAATGTTTAAAAAAAGCAACAGATCTCAGGAAGAAAAAATATATAATTTTTCGCCTTAGCAAAAAATAACTTTGATTATATTTTGTGGCTGCAAGTATTTAAAACATTGAAAACATCTAGTTTTGACTTCAGAGATGACAAGGATCACTATCTGGCCTCATTTACAAGAAGTTTGAGAGGGTAATTAACTTGAGGGGGTCTTGGTCTTTAAAAAAATAATCCTTATCAAGCACTTAGATCACAAAGAACCATGTCAGAATAATAAACATGATCTTCCCAGTAGCATTATATAGGATAAAATTCAGAAGAATGAAATGTAAAGAGTGACTGATGTTGAATAGATAATAGGAAAAAGAGCTATAAAAGCTTCCTATCAGCATCCTGACTGAAAAATCCAGTCTTTAGTATCTTTCAAGATCCTAGGTATTTTGACATAGAATTTTCCAAAATGTACTTTTAATTAAAAGCCTTCTTTACAAGATCTAAGAAAGAGACTACCCAATGTTGTGGGTTCTGAATTGCATGTTATAGAAAAAAACCATCTTGCCGAAACCGGTTTGACTCAGTGGTAGAGCGTCGATCTGCAGACTGAAAGGTCCCAGGTTCAATTCCAGTCAGGGGCATGTACATTGGTTGCGGGCATTCCCAGTAGGGGGTGTGCAAAAGGCAGCTGGTCGATGTTTCTCTTTCATCGACGTTTCTAGCTCTCTATCTCTCTCCCTTCCTCTCTGTAAAAAAATCAATAAAATATATTAAAAAAAAGAAAGAAAGAAAGAAAGAAAGAAACCATCTCATTGGCTTAGTCAATTAACTATAGGATCTCAAATGCTAATTTCTAATGTTAAAGCACTCAAGGGAGGGATGACAAGTGGCCCATGGAGATGTTTTAATTATGTTTATACAGTTGTAGAGATTACAGTAAATAAAAATTATTGCAATGAAAACCCCTAAGACATTGCTGGAAAAAACATTTTTTATCAAATGCTATCTATCAAGAGGATGTGTGTGTTTATAATATGTAACATATACAGAAAGAGGCAAGAGTAGGTTTACAGTTGTTTGTATGGAAAATAATACAATAATCTATCCATACTAATAAAAGGGTAATATGCTAATTAGACCAGGAGACTTTCCAGGCATCCTTCCAGACAAAGCCATGGTGGGGGGGCCGAGGCAGAGGCAGTGAGGGGTAATCAGGCCAGGAGGGGAGAGCAATTGGGGGTGAGGAGTTCAGTAGTGCAGGGCAATTGGTGACAAATAGGCTGGCAGGGGGGGCAGTTGGGGGCAAGCAGGCCAGCAAGGAGGGACAGTTGGGGGCGAGAAGGCCAGCAGAGGAGTATTTGGGGGCAAGCAGGTCAGCAGGCAGAGTGTTTAGGGGCAATCAGGCAGGCAGGCAAGCAGGCAGGTGAGCAGTTAGTAGCCAGCAATCCCGGTTGTG